>NW_020290473.1:0-88442 GCF_003184545.1 Aspergillus heteromorphus CBS 117.55 | reverse complement strand
TTTATAATATATTATATTTAATATTATAAAGATTAAATCTATTTTTATATTTATATTAATTAAGATATTAATTATTTTAAGCAGATTAATCTTATTTTATATAAATAATTATCTTTATTGTGTTAGAATAGAATATATTATAAGAAATATATTTATTAATTTTTTATAATTTATTTAGATTATAAATTATTTATTAAGATTTTTATTTTTATATTAGTAATAGTTCTTTATTATATAATTATATTTTTTATAATAAAAAAATTTTATTATTTTTGCAGATACTAATATAAAATCTTATAAAATAAATATTTTTAATATATTTAATTATAAAATATTTTTTTATAAAAGTCTTCTATAATAATTTTAATTATTAGATTATTTTATTTAATTTATAAGTAATAGTAATTCTTTTTTATAAGTAATTAATTTTTTTATTTTATTAATTACTATTTAATCTTAATTTTATAAAAAATATAATTAAATTTTATTTAATAATAAATAAACTTAGCTATTTATAGATTTTTTATTTTATATTTTATAAAAATAATTTAAAAAACAAATATAATTATATAATATTTAATTTCTATATTTTATAATCTAGCTCTGTTTTTATTTTTTCTTAATATTATAAATATATAAAATTTATTTTTCTTTTATAAAAAATAAGAATTAAAATTTATAATTATATTTTTTATTTATTATTTTTTAAATTATCTATCTATATCTTAAGAAATTTATAAAACTTTATTTAATTAATTTTTTGGAAAAGCTTTATAATTTTATTTTTTAATAAATTATTAAATATATAATCTAGATAAATTATTATAATTTATATTTATTAATTTTTATTTTAATTATTAGTCTGTAATAAATTCTTGCTAAATAATAAATAATTAAAAAATAATATAATTATAAATACTATACTATTTATTATTTTATAATATATATATATATATATATTAATCTTTTTTAATTTTATAGATAAAATATCAGAATTACTTAAAAATTTATAAATCTTTTTATTATTTATAAAAATTCTAAGTCTCTGCTCTAATTCTATAATTTATTAAAATATATTTAATTATTTATAAAGATTCTTAGAAAGAAACAAAATTATATTTATTTTAATTATTTTTTTTATAATAACTTTATAATTAATCTTTAGAAAATTAGAAAATATTTTATAAATATAATATTTAATATTTTATATAAATATAGTTTTAATAGATTATCCTATAGATTTTAAATAATAAAATTATAAAAATATATATTAAAATAATATAAAAAATATATTTATTAGAAAATTAAGATAATATTTATATTATTTAAAATATTATTATTAGTCCTTTATCTAACCTCTTTTATAAATAAATATATTTATAAGAATTCTGTAAATTATAAATTATATTAGTATAATTACTTTATAAGAGACTGTCTCTGCGGTATAAATATTTCTTGTAATATAATATATCATAAGAATTATAAGGATTACTATCCTTATAATATTTTTATTTATAACTTTTTATAAAGACTACTTTTTTTTAATAATTTTTATAATTATTTAAAATCTCTTTAAATTAATTCTTTTCTTAAATTAAAAGTATAACTTATATAATTAAAATAAATAAAAACTCTTTAATTATATTCTCTAATTAGATATTTTTATTTTTTATAATAAAAATAAATATCTATTTTTTTTCTCTTCTAGAGTTTCTATATAATTAATTACATTATTATAATTAATTATAATATTCTTTATAAATAAAGCTCTTCTATAAATTTATAATTATTTATTAAAAAATATAGCTAAAAATATTTTTTAGTATAATAATCTTTAGAGTATTATTTTAAATAATATTCTTAGTTTACATAAATATAATATTAAACTTCTCTAGAAATTCTTCAAAATTCTGATTATTTTATTAATATAAATATAGTATATTTAATACTTTTATTTTTTAATTTTTATTTTTATAAATCATATTTAATTTAAGAATAATATTAATATAAATAGCTTTATTATCTAGACTCTGATATTAAAATAAAATTCTTTTTATAATATTATTTTTTCAATATAGAAATATATAGACTATTTTAATACTATTATTAGAATATATATCTGTATTTATTATAAACTTAAAATATAAATATATTTTAAAGCTAAGAAAGTTTTATTTATTATTTTTATTAAAGACTTTGACTTTTAAAGAAAAGAATTTTAATTATATAATTAAATAATTATAAATAGAGATTCTAAAAATATTTTTTAATTAAGATAATAAATTTTTCTGTTATTTAAATATTTATAATTTTTTATATCTTACTAATCTATTAATTAAATTATTTTTATTTATTTTATTATTATATTTTATAATAATTTTATTATTTTATTATCTATGATTCTGCTTTCTCTAATCTATGCACTAGATTAATAAGATATTATACTTATATTAAATCTTTTATTATCTTTCTTATATATATAGTTGATTGCTGATCCGTAATATCTTCTTATAAGCTGTTGATATTTTAATTATATAGCTGATTATTAAACTATAGTATTTTAACTAATTTATTCTAATTATACAGTCAATTACTGAACTATAGTATTCTAATTAATTTATTCTAATTATACAATCAGTCGCTGAACTATAGTATTCTAATTAATTTATTCTAATCTATATATAGCTGATTACTGAACTATAACATTTCTTTTTATAAGTTATTTTTAATATTACAGACAGAATCTATAAGCTATAAAAAACTAAGTTTATAAATATAAAAAAAATAATTAATATTTAAAAAAGAATTCTCAGAAATCTAATAATTTTATATATATATATATAACACAGCAGAACTTAGTCTAATAAGACAGACTAGCTGAGTTAGAAAGCTCTGGGATATATCTCATAATAATTAGATAATAAAAACTTAGTTAAAAGTCTAACTAGAGAATGTATAATAATATTTTATATTATTATTTATACTAGCAGTATTATCTTCTATTTAATATTTAATTATATAATCTTAAGCTTATTTTTCTAATTTTCAATTCTTTTTTAAAGACAATTGTAAGATATATTCCTTTTTTATAAGACATTTTATATAAAATTCTTGATTAATAAAGAATATTCTATAAATAAAATAAAAAGTTTTTATTATATTTATAATTATGTTTATAAAAAGGCTGAATAATATATATTTCTCTAAATTATATTGAAATAGAAATAAATAAAATTATATAATAAGATAATTTACTTTAGCTAATAAATTAATTATTCAAAGATTTGAATATATAAATAAAGACCCTTGTATAAATTATAATAAAAAAAGAATTTAGAAGAGGTTTTTAAGGAATTTAATAAGACCCTTTTTATTATTAATAATATTAATTAATTAAATAATTAAATAATTAAAAAAGGTTAAACTTGAGACAGCTGGTTATTAAATAATTGTTAAAAATATAATTAAAATAAAAAAAGCTGATTTATATTAAGAATATTATAATTAATTTCTTGAGATTAATTATAATATATATTATATAAATACTCTAAAATAAAATTCTTATTATTTAAGTTATTTTCTATTTACAGTAAAAAGAAAGTAATTTAGATAAGATTAGAGTGGCTAACAACCAGGATAGGATAGATTAATAGAATGATTTATATTTACTATTAAATTAATAGTTATATATAAGATTACCTTATATCTAATTATAAAATAGCTAAAAATAGAATAATTAATTATTTCAATTATTCTTAATATTAAGACTAATATATTTTTTTTAGATCTTAATTTAAATAAGATATACTCAGATTAATTTCTATTTATTTCAATTATTTATATTTTTATTAATAATTTATATAAGATAAATCTTCTTTATTTTAAAAATAATTAAAAAAAAGTATATTTTATTTAATATTATTCTAATTAATTTAAGATTATCTTAAATAATAATAGAAATTAAGCGTTTAATAAAGAACTGTTTTTATAATATAAAATAATAATAATATATATATATATATATAGCTCTGTTTTATCTATATATTATTTATAATCTATTAATATTATTAAATAATTCTTTAAGATTAGTAAATCTCTTAGTAAAGTTTTTTATATAATAATATTTTAACTGATTATTTACTTTATTAATTCAAAATTTTTTAAATATTTGTTATAAATCTAGATAGTATAAATTATTTTTATTATTTCATTATAATATTCTATATTACTCTGTTTATTTAATTTATCTAAAAATCTATATTTTTAAAAAATTATAATAAAACAATTTAAGCAGTATTCTAGAAAATTTTATTATTTATAAAAACTCTTTCTATAAAATCTTTTAAAAATTATTTAAAAAAGCCTTTTACAGAATTCTCTAAATATTATTTATAAAAGACTTTTATAAATAACTTTTATAAATTTTTTTATATAATAATTATCAGATATTATATAATCTTATTTATAAATAAAATTAGAAGATATCACTAATCAAAACTTATTATTATTATATAACTCTAATATATATAAATATAATAGATTATATATTCATTAATATCTATTTAGAAATAAAATAATACTATATTAATAGAAATTTTCTAATTTTTTATTTTTCTTTATTATTTATACAGATAAATAAACTACTATAAATTAATTATAATTATTAAATCTTTTTTCAGAGAAGATTATTAAATTCTCTTTCACTATTTTATAGATTTTTATAAATTGTAATAATTTTTAAATAGAGAATAGCTTTTCAGTCTGTAGTATCTTTTGTGTTTTAAATATTTATATTAAATATATAATAAAATATCAGAACATTATTTTATATTCAGCTTTTTTAAAAAGGATTTCTATTTTTTATAACTAACAATTAATATTTATTTTTAGTTATATTTATATATAAGATCAGAAGCTATTTTTTGAGTTTAATTAAAAATAATAATAATAATAATATAAACTTATTTTTAAGAAAATATATTATTTTTTAATAAAACTTCTTATATTTTCTATATTATATACTTATATATTCTATAATACTTAGTAATTAATAATTCTAGAACTAGTTTTATAAATTATTGTTTTTAAAAGAACTATAAGAAATAAATATCTTAATATATCTTTGACTAGATTATTAAACAAATACTAAATAAAAACTTATTATAGATATATAATTATTAATAATATTTTTATAAATATTAATCTTAAAGTCTTATCTTTATATAAGATTTCTGAGCTCTTTAATAAATTATTATTATTAATATTTATTATAATATCTCTAGACTTTTATTATCTATAATAAAAAAGAATTCTTTTAATTAAATATTATATTATTTATTATTTATTGTCTGCTATTCTGAATTATTAAATATATTTATTTTAAAAAAATAATTAATCTTACTACTCTAGTATTCTTTTAAATATTTATTTCTTTTATTAAATATAAATTAAAAATTATTTTTTAAAATTATTAAAGAAGATACATATCTAGCTATTATTAAACTTTTTAGATAATAGATATATATTAATTATAGTTAATTGTTAAACTAGTTTAGATTATAAAATATTTCTAGCTTTAATTAAATATTTTATAATAAAAAATATAAATTATTATAAGATTCTGTTAAGTTTTTAATTATTATTCGAATCTTATATTAATAAGAATCTAATTAAGATTATCTTAAAATTTCTATAAAAATATAAATTTATTTATTGATTATTAAATATAACTACTGATAATATCAGTAATAATAATATTATATTTAATATTATTATATCAGAACTCCGGGCTTAACTTAATTAAAATATTTATTTTTATAATATTTTATTAAACTTTAATCTTTTAAAAATTATTTAAAATCAGTATTATATTTTTTATTTTCTTTATATTATTTAGTTTTCTATTAATATCTTTTTTTCAAAACTCTGAATAAAGACTTCTAATAAAACTATTAAATATATATAAAAAATAATAATAAAAGGCTTAAAATTCTCGCTAATATTTTCTAAATAATTAAAAAAATATACAATAAAAATAATTTATAAAAGTTTTTTATAAATGGTTTTTATATATCTATCTAATATCTTTTATCTACTATTCTGACTTTTACTAATAAATTTAAAAGATTATATAATTTATAAATATAAGCTTTTGATATTAAAAGAAGTTTTAGCTTACTTAATAAACAAATTTATTTTAATATATTTTTTTAATTACAAAATTTAATAAAACTTAATCTATTTTATAATTTAATATATAATTAAATTATAATCAGCTATTAGGAATTTTATATAATATTATGATTATAATAATATTTACTATCTTTATCTTATTTTAATAAAATAAAAACAGTTAGAATTTCTATTTAAGCTTTTATACTTTATTTTTTATTTTCTATTTATCAGAGAACAGTGAGTCTATAATTTATAATATTTATAATATTTATAATAATCCTTTTAATAATTTTAATCAGTCTATATTAATCAGCTCATATAAAAATAAATATTTTTTTTAAAAAAGATTTTTTTAAAATCTAAAGAATATATATCAGAAGGTTTATAAATATTATTATTAAATTTATTAAATTAAAGACTATATTTATATAATTATAATTATTTTAGATTTTATATTAAAACTAGAAAAAATTAAGAAAGATACTTAATTAAATAATAATATTAATTAGTATCTTCAATATTAAACTATTTTTTAAAAGATTATTTATTTTTATTATTAATAAAGTTTTATTATTAATATATTATTTATAGTCTTTAATATACTTATAAGTCTAAATAAATTCTTTTATAATATTTTAAAATATTAGAAGCCCTTATTTTTTATAATAATATCTAAAAAGCTTAAGATCTATCTTAAGATTAAAGATATATAAATTATTAAAGACTAGAATATTAAATTAAGAATTTCTATAATTATTTTTATATTAATAATTATTTAAAATTATCAACTATTCTAATATTTTTATTTATTAAATATTTTATTATAATTAATTTTCTATTCTCTACTATATACTTAGAAACTTTCTAACTATTATAATTAATAATATTAGTATTAAACAGCTCTTTAATAATTTTTAAAATATTTATTATTATTATCATTACAGCTGTCTGTATTTTAAGATTATTAAAATATTTATATTTCAAATATATATTATTTATTTTATTATTACTAAGAAATATTAAAATAATTTTAATAATTTTATTTTAGATTTTACTATATTTATAATTAAGAATTAAAACAATAATAAGTTGATAATAATCTTCTATATTAATAAAAATAAGAATATAGATAATTTTGATAATAATTCTAAAAATAAAATATTATTAGAGAAAGAAGATTAAGCTTTTTCTTAGTTTAATAATATTATATATATCTAAATATAAATAGATATTTAAGCTGTATAATCTCTTTTAGACTTGTTATTACCTGCCTGTCAGCTCAGGATTTGCTTGGCCTAGTTTATCAAGAAGATCTGCTTAAGCAAGTAAATAAATCTATTAAATAAACTCTAGATTAACTTAACTTAACTTAATTAATTTATTAAATCTAGACATAGATTTTTTAATATTTATATTATCTATTTAATTAGAAATAATTTATTAATAAAATAAGGAATATCTGCTTTTAGCTTGAAATCTATCTCTATTAAAAAGAACTAATATAATAAAAATATAAATAAAATTATAAATTTAAGAGATTTTTAAATTCTTCTTAGACTTATAAATATATAAAGATATAATTTATAATTATTTAACTTTTTTAATTTTTTTTAATTTGTTTTAAATATATTTTATTAAAAAACATTAAAATAAGAGAAAGTTATATATAATATATATATATATCTCTTACCTTTTTTAATTTTTAAAATATATATAAAAAAGTCCTTACAAATTAAAAGAATAATTAAAAAAATAATATAATTATAAATTATATCTTTATATATTTATAAATTAAAGAAAGATTTAAAAATCTCTTAAATTTATAATTATATCTTTATATATTTATAAATTAAAGAAAGATTTAAAAATCTCTTAAATTTATAATTATATTTATACTTTTATTATATATATATATATTTAATAGAGATAGATATATTATAAAGATTATTTAAGAAAATAAATTAAATATAGTAATTTTAAATAACTAAGCTATATTAAATCTATTTAAATAATTAGTAAAAGATTTAATAATTTATTAAATAAGTCAAACATTTATTCAAGCCCTTGCCTGCGAGCCCGGTCAGGCCCTGACAAGTCCTGGACTCGGCTGAGCCGGCTTGTTGACCCCCCCCAACCCGCTCGGGCTCGGTATTTTGAGAAGCCTAATCTCTTTGCTATTATAATTATTAATTTAAATAATTTAGATAAAAATTTAAATAATAATTATATATTTCTCCTTAATAATCTAATCTTATTATATTTATATTTTTAGTATTATTTATAAAAGTCTAATATAGAATTTACTAAACTGCTGATTACTAGTTAAAAAATAAAAAGAATTATTAATTATTAATTAATCTAATTATTATCTTATCTTAATAATATAATAATTAAAAATATATTATCTCTAATATATTATATCTATAAAAAGTCTATATAAATTATTAATTAATTAATAATTATTAATCTTTTAATTATATCTAATCTTTCTAATCTGCGGCTAAGATTAATTAATATAATCTCTTAATCTTAATCTATTCTTAACTATATAGCTAAGAGAATTCTTATATCTTAATCTAATTATCAGATTATAGTTAAGAGTAGATTAAGATATAATAATCAGATATAGCTACTCTAGATAAAATAAATTAGAAAACTATATTAATTAAAATTAATATTCTTAAAATCTAGATTATAGTTCTTTATATAAAGAATTCTAAAAAAGCTCTATCTTGAATATAAAAATAGTACATATTGTATATAAAGACATAAGTATAAATTAAATAGAATAATTATAATAAAATCTATTAAGATCTTAAATAATAAAGAGTTAACAAAGACTAAATCCCGTATAAAATTATATATTAAGAAATATTAATAGAAAGAGAATATTATTTAATTAAAAATATTTTAAAAAAGTATATATAAATAATTCTTCTTTTATAATATAAGTATTATTAGATTATAATATTATAATATAAATACTAATAAGCAGCGGCTGTCTAAGTTATAAAGTAATTAATAAAATATTTATATAATAAAAGAAATACTTAATAATAAAAATTATTTGTTAATCAGTAAAAGAGATTAATAAATAAATAAAATATTTAATATATATTATATAAATATATCTAGATATAAATTTCTATTTTTTAAAATAATATTTTTCTATATTTTA
Organism: Aspergillus heteromorphus CBS 117.55; assembly: GCF_003184545.1. Classification (NCBI taxonomy): domain Eukaryota; kingdom Fungi; phylum Ascomycota; class Eurotiomycetes; order Eurotiales; family Aspergillaceae; genus Aspergillus; species Aspergillus heteromorphus. The sequence continues at coordinate 79,090 of NW_020290473.1, read as the reverse complement.
TTAAATAAACTTAAATATAATCTTATTTTAAGTAAAGATATATAATATATAACTAGAGTTAAAATAAAAGTAATTATACTTTTATATAATTAAAACTAGAATTATATAATCTAATTTAGGAAAGAAATTAAAATAAAGATTCTTCAAATCTTAGTTGCTGTTATAGATATATATATATATATAATAATATTAATATATAAAAATTAAAAATCTTAAAATATTTATTATTATAATAAGTAATATTTAAAAATTAAAAATCTTAAAATATTTATTATTATAATAAGTAATATTTAAAAATTAAAAATCTTAAAATATTTATTATTATAATAAGTAATATTTAAAAGGTATTTATCTTGAAATTATTTATTAACTCTTAAACAAAGCGGCTTAAATATTATTATAAATTTCTTTAATTTCTTAATTTTTTATCCGTGTATAAAGTATTATTTTATCGCGATAAAGATATAAGTTATAAAATTAAATTAATATAAAAGAATAGATAAAATTCTTAAATATTATAGAATCTTTTATATAATATATCTTATAATAAATTACTAGTACTATAAAAAATATTAATAAAATTATTAAATAAAAGCTTTATTAAAATTAATTATTTATCTACTATAGTATTTATTTTCTTTATATAAAAATTAAAAAAAGAACTCTATTTCTATATAAATTATTATATACTAAATATAGAGTGGGCAATGGCCAGGTCAGATCAGGTTATTAGTAATTCTTATATCTAACCACAGTATAGCTAAAATTAAAGTAGTTAATTATTTTAATTATTCTTAATATTAAGATCTGCTTATTATATCTTTTTAAATCTTAGCTTAGATTAGATATACTTAGATTAATTTTTATTTATTCTAATTATTTATATCTTTATTAAGAACTTATATAAAATAAAGCTTTTTAATTCTAAAAATAAATAAAGAAAAATAATATATTTTATTTAATATTATTCTAATTAATTCAAGACTAGCTTATATAATAATAAAGAATAAGCTTTTAATAAAAAGCTATTTTTATATTATAAAATAATAATAAGTATATATATTTATAGCTCTGTTTTAGCTATATATTATTTATATATTATTAATATTTTTTAAATAATTCTCTAAGATTAATAAATCTCTTAGTAAATCTTTTCACATAATAATAACTAGACTTAGTATTTATTTTATTAGCTTAGAAATCTTTTTAAATATCTATTATAAATCTAGATAATATAAATTATTTATATTATTTAATTCTAATATTCTGTAATATTTTATTTAGTTTAGTTATTTAAAGATCTATATTTTCTAAAAATTAAAATAAAGGAATTTAAGCAGTAGTCAGTATTCTAGAGAGATTTATAAAACCTTTTAATAAAAGTTATTCATAAAAAGTCTTTATTAAATTCTTTAAATATTATAATATAATTTAAAACAATTTCTATAAAGACTTTCTGTAGGTTTTTCTAATAAAATCTTAGAATATTATTAAAATTAGTTATTAAATATATAATCTTTTATTAAGATAAAATCTATCTATTTTTAGAATCTTATTTATAATCTTGAATTATATTTTATTTATTATCTTATTTTTAGTCTGTCTATATTATATCTTATTTATTATTCTTTATTTAAATATTCTATTAATAATTATTATCTATCCAAACTATCTTTCTATTACTTTAATCTATTTATATCTTAATATTAAAAGCTATCTATAAAAATCCTTTATAGATAAATCTAGACTTATAAATAATTTTTATAAGACTATTTTATATAATAATTATTAGATATTATAAAATCTTATTTATAAGTAAGATTAGAAGATATCTTTAATAAAAACTTATTCATTATTATATAACTCTAATATATATTTGAAAATAAAATAATATTATACTAATAAAATCTTTCTAATTCTTTACTCTCTTCTATTATTTTATCTTTTTAAATAAATTATTAGATAGATACTAGATAAGGACTTATTGGAGATATATAATTATTAGTAATATTCTTATAAATATTAATCTTAGAATCTTATTTTTATAAGATTTCTAGACTTCTAATAAATTACTATTATTAATATTTATTATAATATCTCTAGACTCTTACTATTTACAATAAAAAAAACTATTTTAATTAAATATTATACTTTCTTATTATTATCTGCTGCCTGCTGCCTGCTGCCTGCTGTTTTAAATCATTAAATATATTTAATTTAAATAAATAGTTAATCCTACTGCTCTAGTATTTTTCTGAATATTTCTTTTTATTAAATATAAATCAAAAAGTATTTTTTAAAACTATTAAAAAAATATATACTCAATCATTAAACGTTTCAGATAGTAGATATATGTTATTATAATAAATTATTAAATCCATCTAGATTAGAAAGTATTTTAGATTTTAACTAAATATTTGTTAATAACAAATATAAATTATTATAAGATTTTATTAAGCTTTTAACAGATATCTAAATTCCATATTAATAAGACTCTAGCTATGATTATTATAGAATTCTCTAAAAATAATTTATAAAAGCTTTTTATAAATAACTCTAGACTTATAAAGTGCTTTTATATAATCTCTTTGTTATTATAATTATTAATGAGAATATATAATATATATTAAAAATATAACTTTTATGATTTTATAAAATAAATAATAATTATAATAATATATTACTAATATTGTAAAACTAATATAAATATAATTATATCTTTTTTTTTTCAGAAGCTAAAACTTTTCTTAAAAATTTAATATAAAATTTATCTATTTATTTTTACTGGCTTATAATATTAGATATAATAAATAATATATTATTTATAATATTGTATAATATAGAGTCTTATATAATCTTATTATTAATATAATAATATTATAAGAAATATATAAAGATTATATATTAATCTATAATTATTAATCTATTTATTATATTTAATTCTTCTAATCTGTGATTAAGCAAGATTAATAATTATTAAAATAATTCTTTAATTATAATCTAATCTTAATCAGATAGTTAAAGAGATTTCTATATCTTAATCTAATTACTTATTAATAGTCAGATTAATAGTTAGATATAACAGTCAGGTATACCCACTCTAATTAAATATTATTATTAAGAAGAATTAATTACTTAATTAGATTAAATAGACTAAATAGTTTATCAAGCTTAATAGTTTCTTTATTTTTTATTATATATAAATTACTGAGAATTAAGAATAGCTGACAATCTTTTATATAAAATATAAACTATATAAATAATTAATAATATTTTTTAATCTTATTAATATTTCAAGTATCTTTCAGAAATTTATTAACTGAATTTTAAGAAAATATCTAGATAAATTGTATTTAATTTATATAAATAATATACTTATATACTTGAGCAGTTCTTTAAAAAATTATTAAGAATATATATAAAAAACTCTTATTAAATTAAATAAAGCAGAACTATATCTAGATATTAAAAAATATTTTAGATTTATTATATAAACATAAAACAAGTTTTAAATAGATTTAGTAAAAATTTAAATTATTTAAGAATAAAGATTTCTAATAATTATAAAAAATATATAAGAATTTTTAGACTTTATTTATTTTTATAAATAGTTATTAGAAATTTCTCAGAGATAGTATAATCTTTAAATTAATTAATATAAAAATTATTATTTTTTAATAAATACCAGACTATTAAATAGCTTTTAATAAGTTAAAAAATTTAGTCTTTTTAATATAATTCTAATTTTATTTTTTCTTAAGTATATAATAATTATAAAAACATATTTATCTTATTATAATATAAAAGAAATTCTCTTATAATATAATAATAATAATATATTATAATTCTATATATACTTCTTAAAATAAAATATATTAATAAAATATAACTATTTAATTTATAATAAGAACCTTTTTATTATTATATAGAGTCTTAAATTATAAAATATTAAATTATAATTTATATAATATTTTTAAATAATAATTAATTATAAAAATCTAAAATATTTCTTTTTTAAAAAAACCTAATTAAATATTATATGTACTAATCTCTATTTTTAAGCTGATTTAAGTTTATGCTGATTTATAGAAATAAAAATAAGAATAAATAAATAAATATTTTAATATAAGTAAAATATATTTATAAATAAAATCAATTAACTTGTGAAGCTGTATAATTTAATTATTTCTTTAATTAAATAAATTAGTAAATATAACTATTCTTCTATCTATTTTTATAACACTTATAAATAAATTATAATAAATATTATATATAAGTATAAACATCTAAAAAGAATTAGAATAATAATAAATTATATTAAAAAATAGTTAAAATACTGTCTTGAAAATAAAAAAGGCTTTTATCTTAATTAAGCTTTAAAATATTTATTATTAAATATATACTAATGAATAAAATACTATATATCTATTTTTAAAATAAAATAGATTTTAAACTCTGAATCTTTTTTATATAAATATTATTTAATATATTTATAATTTAATACTGTTAAAAAGATTTAGCTATAAAATAAAATATATTTTAATTAGCTAATTATATTTTTTATCTATAATATTAGAAAATATATAAAGATTTATAAGAAATTATAATATCTACAATTATATAAAAATCTGAAGAGAAAGAAAAAAGAGATTATTAGAATTATTAATTATATCGAATTAAATATAGAAAAATATTATTATAAATTTTATTATTAATTTATTATGAAATAAAAACTATTTAAATATCCTGATAATAATAAAAGTTCTTAAACAAATAATTTTAAAATTTATAACTAAGATTAATTAAAAAATAGTTATATAAATAATCATATAATTACTAATAAAAAAGTATAAAATCCCTAGATTTATTATATCTAACTAAAAAATTTAATTTATAAATAAAATATAAAAAAGAGTATCTTAATTAATAAAAATTTAATAAAAACTCTTTATAATTTATTATTCAAAGATAGATAAAATTATAGAATAAATAAATAATATAGTTAAAATATATATCTATATTTTTATCTTATATAATTAAACTAATTAAAAATAATTATTATTTTTAAAAAGACTGGCTCTGAATAATTATATATTTCTATTTATAAAAATAAGTATCTTTTTTCTAAGTTATAAATATTATTTTATATTATTCTTATTAACTAAAGATTATGAAATATTAATAAAAGAATTAATATAAAGTCTAATTTAATAAAAAAAGCTATTATATAAATTATTAAAAAAGCTTAAGATTAAATATTAGTATTAATAATCTATATATAAAAATAAATAAATAAATTAATTAATTAAGAAAAACATTCAGCATTCAGATATAAAAAACTAAAATCTTACTAAATATAAAGAATATTTATATAAATAAATTTAATAAGAAACTTGATTAAAAAATATAAAATATATAATTATAAAAATAATCAGCTTTTATATTATATAACTGAATATATTTATAAATATTTATTTAATGTTTTATATAAATCTTTTTTACTTTATATTTTATTATTATTATAAAGATTAGATAATATATAATTATCAGAACTAATAATTAATAATAAAAAAGAATTTATAATAAAAGACATTTAGAATAAGGGATATATAAAAAATTATAAATTATAATTTTAATATAAAATTCAATAATTAAGATATATTTATATAACTTAAGAGTCCGCCTCTGCTCTACAGAAAATCAAAACTCTTAATAAATAATTAAAATATAACAATAATCACTAAATTCTCACATAATTAATTAAAAATATAACTTAGCTTTTTTTTTTAAAAAAAAAACAGAAAGAACATTTCTGTCTGACTAACTTAATTCTTTAATTTCTTAATAATAGCTTGTAAAAGAGCAGTAATATTTATAGACTAACATTTTATTTCTTTTTTATTAATATATATATATATTATCTTATAATCTTTTTATTTACAGCTGATATAATACTTATTTAAAAAGCTAAAAAGTTATATATTTTAAAAAAGATAAAATAAATATTATTATTATAGAAAATAGATTATTATATATTATAAGAGATAATCAGAACAGTATTAATATATAATAAATATTTTATTTTTAATTATGAAAAATATTTATAATATATATTAGTTATATTTATATAGAATATAAAAATAAGTCTTTATTTAAGTAATAATTAAGAAATTACTATAAATAATAAATTTATATACTAAATCTTTTTTATATATATTAATATAATAAAGCTGGCGCAAGATTGTATTTCCGCAGGTAATAAAGTATGTAATAATATATTAATTCTTCTCTAATTTAAATTTATATATAAATATAATAGACTTTCTATGGAATAAATCTATCTGTACAGAGAAAAATAGAGTATATAAATAATAAATAAATTTTAAAAAATAATATCTTTAATTTTATATTGTTTGCTTATAATTATAAAAATAAAAAAAGAGATATAGTTATTAAAAATAATAAAAGAATGTATTAAAATTAAAAAAAACAAGATTTACTAAAAATAATAAATAAAGTTATTAAATTATTTAACAAGCTAAATTTAAAAAAGCCTAAAAAAATAATAAATATTTATTTATATAAGAAATAAATTCTTTATAGAACAGAACTAATATATAAAATAAAAGTTTTTAAAATTATTTATAAATTAAATAAATCTATATAAAATAAAAAGAAGAATATTGTTATAAAAGCTCTATATAAATCTTTTAAATTCTAAATATTTAATAATATCTATATAATATATTAAATAAAGTAAAAAATAATACTATATAAAAAGAGATAAACAAAGATAATTTAAATATTTTTTTTTCTTTATTAATATCTTCTGTATTAACAGTCAATCATTAGATTAGTATAATTTAATCATTCCCCTTACACTGTAGTAAACTTTGTGCACTGTATAAACTGAGAGCTATTCTTAGTAGAACTGGTTCAGTTATATAATATATTATATAATCACACTAGTCTGAATAGGCGAGCCTGGGGCTTTATTATAATATATATAATAGGGTAGAATAACAATCCCTGAATAACAAACCTGTGATTAGATTAGAGAGCCTTGGCCAGAGAGTGCTGATTAATCAAAGAATCAGTATAACAGATCAGAGAGCCTGTATAATAAAGAGAGCTATATCTAGAGCCAGAGAGCCCATGAGCCAGCAAGCCCTGAGTAGTCAGAGAGTTAGATTTAAAGTCAAAGAGTTTATAAAAAAGAGAGATAATTATAAAAAATGATATTCATAGAATATGTATATTTACAAGAATAAAGTCTATCTTTTTCTTAATATATTTAAGTATATATATAGGATTCTAGAAGTTGATAGATAATTATAAATAATATTAATCTTTTGGCTTAATAATAATAACTTCTCTAGATTACTGTCTTACAGCTTTATAATTAATTCTAAGATATATCTTATCTATTTATATTATTATTACTATTACTATTATTATTACTATTACTATTACTATTACTATTACTATTATTATTACTGTTACTGTTATTATATCAGCTCTTCTTATTTGTATTATTATATATAATAAATAATTATTACTCCTATAATATGAATATAACTAATCTTAAGAACAGTCTGCTGTGCTTTTTGCAAATATGTTTAAAATAATTTAATCTTTTATAATTATTTTCTCCTGTGTATCTTTCTATATTTTTCATTGTGAAATACAAATTATATTACTTGAAGTATTATTAGTATCTTTTTTATCTAGACTTCTCTTATAAATAGATATATTTATAAGAATAATATAAATTATATATATATCATCTGCTAGTATAAAGTCTTAATAAGAGATAGTCTTAAGTCCTCCCGCGGAGGGACTGTCTTACAACATGAGTACTCCCTGTGATAGAATACATCACAAGTATTATAAGGATCACTATCCTTACAAGATCTTTATTTATATAATCTTACAAATAAATATATTGACAAGAACTCTATAAATTGTATATCTGAATATATTAGAAGGGTTATTGTTGGACCTAAGTCACATGACTCAACACCCTGCCGGCATCACATATGGGCAACCGCCTGTATACTAGCCTGAATCTGATTAATCTTCTGCTTTATTCGTCTTTTATATAGATTATAAGTTCTTCTGTCTAGTAGATTTATCTATTAAAAGTTTTTAGTAGATTTTCTATTCTGATTTAATAATTTATTTTTTTATTCTTCTTTCTATAAATTAGATCAATAAAATATATATATATATATTTTTTATAAAATATTTAGAATAAAAGGAGATTCAAAAAATAATTAATTATAAATAATTTTAATCTAATATAGCTCATAATATTTAAAGATTTATATAACATTGTAATATTTATTAATTATTATATATCATAAGTCTAATATAAATAATATTATAGATTACTAAAATCTTTTTTTAATATTTAATTATTTTTAATATAATATTAGTATAAACTTCAATATTAGATTCTTTAAAAATAAAAGATCTATTAATTTTTAATAATTATTAATTATCTGACTAAAGAAGTAGTTCTAATAGTTATAAAAAATTACTATTAAAATTACTGTCTAAATAGTTCTAGATTAAAATATTTGGTAATTAGCGAGTTCTCAGACATGTGACCCACATAGTCCTCGCGGGTATGTCTATCCGCAAGAGGACCTAACCGACCCCTACACAGCTTACTGCTCCGAGATTGCTTGTAGAGCAATCCCAAATCCCAATATCTTAATAAAGTTAATATGTTAATATAATAAGATAAGAAATATAATTCTTTGAATATTTATTAATTCTTTAAATTTTAATAAAACTAGATATCTTTTAAATAAAAATAAAGTTTAGTAGTTATTCTAATTTTCAAAATATCTAGATTTATTCTATAATTAATTCTTAATTTAATATATATTAATATAATTGAAATATAATCTTTTTTTATTTTATATATAAGACTGCAACCTAGAAGAGTTATTATTACTAAGCCAAAAGACTAATACTATCTATAATTATCTATAGATCTCTAGAATTCTATATATATACTTAGATATATTTAGAAAAAAAAAAGACTTTATTTTTATAAAAATATATTCTATAAATATTATTTTTTATAATTATCTTTCTCTTATAGACTCTTTGATTCTAACCTAGACTCTCTATTTTTAATACTCTGATTAATTATAGATATATTATTTAAAAATTATTATTTTATTATATTATACTATATATAATAAAGTCTTGGGCTAGTCTTCTCAGGCTAGTATAGTTATATAAATAAATTATTAAAAAAATTATATAACTAGACTAGTTCTACTAAAATTAGTTCTTAGTTTAATAATATAAACTTTAATCTATTCAAGCTTACTATAGAAATTAAATCTATAATTAATAATTATAAATAAATATATAAGACTATAATCTAGAGAAATTATAATTATTTATAGATCTTTAGAATCCTATATATATACTTAGATATATCTAAGAGAAGATAGATTTTATTCTTATAAGAATATATCCCGCGGATATTATCTCTTATAACTATCTTTCTTTTATAAACTCTCTCTAATTTTAAACTAGACTCTCTGACTAATTACAGATATATTATTTAGAAATTATTATTTTATTATATTATACTATATATAATAAAGTCCTGGACTAATCTTCTTAGACTAGTATAATTATATATAAATAGAGTTTTAAAAAAATTATATAATTAAACTAGTTTTATTAAAATTAATTTTTAGTTGAATAATACAAAGCCTATTATAAAAATTAAATCTATTATTAATAACTACAGATAAATATATAAGATTGTAATCTAGAAAAATTATTATTACTAAATTAAAAGATTAATATTATTTATAATTATTTATAGACTTCTAGAATCCTATATATATACTCAGATATATCTGAAAAAAGATAGATTTTATTCTTATAAGAATATATCCCGCGGATATCATCTCTTATATTAAATAAAAAATTAAGAGAAAAAGAATTATCTTATTTTTTTATAATATTTTATAAATTTATATATTATATAAAATCTATAGCTGTTATAAGTTAAAAATTAATATTTTTAAAATTAATTATTTTATAATAAGATTAAAATATTAAATTTATTAGAATATTATCTTATTTATTATATAATATAATTAAGTAATTTTAATATATAAGCTAGCTTTAATATAATTTTTCTAATATTAAAAAAAAGACAGATAAGATGTTTTAATTATATTAATTATTTTTATAATAGTTATATACTCTCTGTTTATATTATTATTAATATAATAATAATATTTAAAATCTTCAATAATAATTTATTATTTTTTTCTTATATTTATCTAAAAGTCTGTCTTATTAAAATTTTATATATTATTTAAAATAATCTAATATTTCAGTATAATCTTTGTATTATATTAAAATTAAAATTTAAGTATCTCTAAATTATAAGTCTGTTTTTTATTATTATTTATAGCTCGAATATATTTCTTTTATATTTTAAATATTTTATAAGTTATCTAGAAAATTATCTCTTTCTAATTATAAAAATTAAAATAATTAAATTTATATAAATCTTCTTAAATATATTATTTATAATTAAAATAATTATTTTTAGCTAAATTAAAATAAATTATTTATTAAAAAAATAAATATAATATAATAAAGCATACTTTTAGATTTTATTTAATTTTTAATAAAAATATTTTTAATTATTATAAGAAACTCTTTTCTTAATCTAATATAAAATCTAAATACTTATATCTTATATTCTTATATAAATGATATAATATTAGATTTATAAATATATTTTAATATATAAATAGTTTATTAAATTTAATTCTTAATTTTATAATATTTTATAAATAATATATTAATTTTAAAAATATAATTTAATAAAATAAGTAATATTTTAAAAAAGTTAATATTAATATACTAATTTTATTAAGATATTAAGATTATTCTACAGACAATCTTGGAGCAGTAAGCCGCGTAGGGGTTGGTTTAGAGTGGCTAACAGTTAAAATAAAGATTAAAATCAATCTTTTAAAAAGTATATTTAGATCTAAATAAATTATAGAGTATAAGTTTTAAAATTAAATTTTAAATATTATCTAATATAGCTAGATTATATTTAATATATAATTAATTAATTTTGAACTTATTTTATATAATAATTTTTAATTATTAAATATTTTATAATGATATTTATATATTATATAATTTAAAAATAAGTTATATAATTACCTAGCTTAGATTATACTTATTATTTAAATAATAATTATATATTTATTTTAATTTTTATAAAATATTTTAACTATTATCTAAGTTTCTTAACTGTTATTATTAACCTATCCTGGCTGTTAACCACTCTAGGTTGGTTAGATAGAAGACTAGCGACAACACTTTAAGCAATACAGACCATATCTTGACTTCACAATAGATATATCTTCTTCACACTACCTACAATCATGCTACCCCTTATAGATCTCTGATAATTATATAAGATCTTAAAATAATAAAATAAAAATATAATTTAATATAAATTATTAGGGGAATGATTAAATTAAGCTAATTTAATGATTGACTATTGATACAGAAGAAATTAATAAAAAAAAGAGAAATAAAAATAAGAATATTTAAATTATATTCTTTTATCTTTTTTTATATAATATTATTTCTTAATTTATTTAGTTATTTATTTAATTATAGTATATTAAACAAAGTATTTACACAGATATTATTAAGTTTTTAAGATTTAAAACATTTATACAAGAATTTTATAATAATATTTCTCTTATTTTATATATATCTATCTTATTTATAAATAATTTTAAGACTTCTGATTTGTATATTATCTCTGTTATATAAGAAATTTACTTTTTATATAAATAATAATTCTCTGATTTTTTTATTATCTTTAAATATAATTTTATAAATAATCTAATATTTTTATATTATTTCTTTTATTAAGTTCTCTTTTATTTTTTTATATATTAATATAACTTCTCTCTAATCTCTGTAATTATAATTAAAAAAATTAAGTTTAAAAATATTTCTTTTATAATATTTATTTATTTTTTATATAATTTTATTAAATCTGCTTAGACTAGTTAATATATTAATAAGCTTATTATATTTATTTACAAGTTTTCTTAAAAAAAAGTAAGTATATAACTATATATTTTATAGCTTAAAAAATAAGATCTTTTATTAATTATATTATACTAATTTATAGAAGAGAATTTAAAAAGTTTTCTTATAGAAATTTATTATTTAAATTAATTTACTATTTATTATATAGATAAAGACTTGTTTTTAAGTCTTAAATTTATTTTTATTAATATATATTATAATTGTTTTTATTAGCAGAGAACTGTCTATTTTTTATATATTAATATTATTCTTATTATCTTTTATAATTTATTATATTCTATTTTATATACTAATAATACTTACTCTGTCTTTTTTGAAGATATATAGTTATCTAAATAGTAAAATAAATATTACTCTGAATATAAATAAAAGGATTATAGAGCTTATTATATATATATTAATAAGAATAAAATAAGATATTAATCTATAAATACTGTGCTGCTTTCTTATATTATTATTAAAAAATTAAAGAACTAAATAAATTAAATAAAAAAATCTTTCTACTCTAGAGTGGCTTAATCTGACTATTATATCTTAATCTCAATCTGGCCATAATCTGGTGGTTAGATTAAGATATAAAAAACTTTTAATTATATAATTAAAATTAGATTAAGATATAATTATTATTTTAACTATTTATATTTATTAATTAGAAAATTTAGATATAGCTGATAGATTAATAATTATAGATTAATTTATAATATATATATTCTTTTTATATAGATAATATATAAAATATAATATATATTTAATTATAATATAATAATATTCTTTAGATATAGTCTATTACTTAATTTATTTAATTAATTATTTTAAGAGATATACTATACTCTAAAAAAGACTTTTACAGAATCTAATATAAAACAAATAAGAAAAGATATAGAATATTAAATTTAAAATATAATTATCTAATTGATTAATCTAATAAATCTGATTAAATCTAGTTAAAGCAAAAAATATTTTTTAATTAGAATTAATTTAATAATTTATTATAATTAATATTTATTTAATATTCAGGAATTTTAATAGCAGCTGTATATATATTTTTTTAAATAATTTTATAAAATATTCTTTGATTTATATTTAATTAAAAGAATTTAATTTTTAGTAGAAAGATAAAGCAGTAAGATTAATTATTTATTTAAATTAAATATATTTAATAGTTTGAAACAATAGAGAATACATAATTATAAAATATAAGACTTAATTCTGAAAATCCTGTTTATTATAAATTATAAAGATTTAAAAAAAAATAATAATTAAAAAAGATTTATTTTAAAAAAATAAATAAATATCTATAATAGCTTTTTACTTAGTATTTGATTAATTATTTATTTAGATATAATTAATAATAATTTCTTCTTATAATTTTTATAAAGATAATAGCTTATAGAACTAGTTTCTAAGTTTTCAATTTTTAGATATTATAAAATATAAAAATATATAATATAATAGATATAAAAGATTTTATAAAAATATAATATATTTTTTTAAAAGCTGTCTTATATTATTAATAATCTTTTTTAATTAAAGTAAAATAGCGGTTTTTAAATTTTTTTATAATTTTTAAAAAAGATTATTTTCTATTATTAATTTTAAAAAATAAAGAGTTTTTTTTAAAAAACTAAATATAAAATTATTTTCTAATTCTTCGCAATGTATATAATCTTAAGACTTTTAAAAAAAAAGATCTGACTTAAAAAGCTTATCTTAGTTTAAGTATTATTATAATTTATAAAAATTTAAGAAATTAAAAAAAAAGATTTAATAATATTCTTTAAAAATAAATTAAATAATTATAATTAACTTATAATTCTGAAATTATTTTATAAATAATAATTTTAAAAAAATAAAAGTAGAAAACTTTATAAAAATAGTTTATTCTATTTTAAAATATATTTTTATATAAATATAATCTATTATATCTTAATATACAGCTAAGATATTTATTATATTTTATTTATTTTAATAAATTTAATAAATAGAAATTTATATTTAAAACTCAGAGATATAAAATAGTTTTTTTTAAATAAAGCTATTTATAATATAATAGACTAAAATAAAAAATAGATATTTATAAAAAGAATTTATAAAAAGCTTTTATAAGATCTTTTATAAGAGCTATAATATTATAATATAGATTTAATATATTTTATCTATTCTATTTATTTATTTTATTTATTTTATTTATTTAATTTGTTTAATCTATTTAATCTATTTTATCTTAATAATTTAACTGTTTTTTTTAATTATTCTATATATAATCTATAATCTTCTTAATTATCTATCTGTTTCTAATTTTATTAATAGCTCTTTGAGCTATATTTTATTTATAAATCTAAGAATAGTCTAATCCAGAAGAAATATTAAATAAAAATAATATATTTATTTTTAATATTTTATTTAATAATTAATATATAATTTTTCTAGTATTTTATAATATAATTAAGATATATAGCTAAAATAAAGTAATAATTATATATTTATATATATTTTTTTTATTATAAGAATAATAATTTTATAAAAAGCTGAATTTTATTAATATAACTAGAATTTCTTTATTATTTTTAATAAATAATAATAAAAAAAATACTAATTTCTTTTTAATTATATTTTTTTAATCTAAGAAACTTCTTTTTATATATTTTTAGATAATAATAAAAATAATTAGATTAATAATTATTTAATCTAGATATATCTTAATTATATTAGAGCTTAAAAAAATAAAGTAAATAAATCTTAATATTAAGAATAATTAAAATAATTAATTATCTAGTTTTTAGCTATATTATAATCAGATATAAAAATCTTTTTAATCTGATTATAATCTGGCAATTAAATATAAAAATTCTAATTAACCTGATCTGACCTGGCTGTTAGTCACTCTATTCTACTATTTTTTTTAAAAAAATTATTATAATTTTTCTTTTCTTTTTTTTATTATTGTTTTATCTTCTTTTTTAAGAGATAAAGTTTTATTAGTTAGAAGATATTATTAGTTAGTTATCTGAAAAATTTAAAGATTATTTTTAATTTTTAATTAATTATTAAAAGCTTTAGTTTCTTAGAGAACAGAGACTGACTCTTAAGTTATATAAATATATTTAATTTAATTTAATTTATATTAGAGTTATATTCCGTGATTATTCTTTGTATATCTCTTATCTTAATTTCTTTTTATTATAAATTCTTTTTTATTATTAACTATTAGTTCTGATAATTATATATTATCTAATTCTTAACATAATAATAGATTTAATAATACAGAATAAAGAATATCTATACAAAAATAAAATAAATATGAATAAATATATTTAGTTATATAATATAAAACTTAATTATTTTTATAATTATATATTTAATATTTTTTTAATTAAGTTTCTTACTGAATTAATCTATATAAATATTCTTTATATTTAGTCAGACTTTATCTTTTTTTTATATCTAAATATTAGATTTCTTTATTAATTTACTTGCCTTTCTATTTATTTTTATATATAGATTATTAATACTTATATCTATTCTTAAATCTTTTTAATAATTTATATAATAACTTCTT
Source organism: Aspergillus heteromorphus CBS 117.55 (assembly GCF_003184545.1). Lineage (NCBI taxonomy): Eukaryota > Fungi > Ascomycota > Eurotiomycetes > Eurotiales > Aspergillaceae > Aspergillus > Aspergillus heteromorphus. Next base: position 63,393 of record NW_020290473.1, on the reverse strand, counting down.
TTTATTAAATTAAGCTCTGTATTAATTCTTCTGCTAAAAATTCTTAATTTTTAATTAATAAGAATAATATAAGATAATATCTATTACTTAGAAGAAGAAGACTTATTTTAATAAATAAAAATATATAGCTATTTAGAACTAGCTTTTTTAAAAATAATAACTTTTTTTAATTAATTAAATTATATAAAATATAAGTATAGATATATATTTTAATTATATTATATATTTATTTTTTAGCTCTGTCTGTCTCTGAATAATAGATTATAAAAAGATTTTATTAAATCTTTATTAATTAATAAACTTATTTTTATATTTTATTTATAAATTATATCTTTTAATTAAATATAATAAATCTTTAAATTTTATATTTCTTTATAAGCAGTTATATAATAGCTTATATAATTATTTTTTAATCAATTTTTATTATAAATTTTAAGATTATATTTTTTGAAAGTTAGTCTACTAGTATTAGAATATTCAAATAATTTTTATTTTTTAATAAATTAATAATAAAATCTATAGTTATATTTTTTTATATTTAATTAAATATAATTAATAATTTTGTTAGCTCTTTCTTTCTTTTTAAATCTTTATATAATTATAGATATTATACTATTTTATAAATCTCTATATATTTTTTAATATTATAAGCCAGAAGTATTATTAACTGACTATAATATATATTATTTTATAATCAGAATATTCTATTGGTACTGAGTTATAAGTATATTAAATCATATTTATATAAAAGGATTTAAAACTTAGAACTTATTCTCTTTTTTTAAAATAGATATATATTTTATTTATCAATATATATTTAATAATAGATATTTCAAAATTTAATCAAGATAGAAATCTTGTCTATTTTTAAATTATTATCTTAATTATTATTTAATATAATTTATTATTATTTTAAACTTGTCTTCAGCTTTCTATATTAATATATAATATTTATTTTAATTTATTTATAATTTCTGTTAAGATAGATAGAATAATTATTATATTTATTAATTTATTTAATTAAAAAAATAATTAAATTATATAGTCTTAAAGATAATTATTCTTATTTATAAATATATCTTACTTATATTATAATAAGATATTTATTTATTTATTCTTATTTTTACTTTTATAAATTATTTTGAAATTAAATTAATTTAAAAAAAAAATTATTATATATATTGCTTAATTAGTTTTCTCAAAAAGAATTTTTAGATTTTTATAATTGATTATTATTTAAAAGCTTTATATTAATTATAATTCAGTATTCTATTATTTAAGATTTTATATAATAATAAATAGTTTTTTATTATAAATTAAATAGTTATATTTTACTGATATACTTTATTTTAAGAAGTATATATAAGATTATAATATATTATTATTATTATATTATAAAAGAACTTCTTTTATATTATAATTAGATAAATCTATTTATATAATTTTTATATATTTAAAATAAAATAGAACTAGAATTAAGGTGGAGAAGAATATATTTCTTAATTTATTAAAAGTTATTTAATAATCTAATATTTATTTAAAAATTATATTTTTTTATATTAATTAGTTTAAAACCTAAGCTATGTCTGAGAAGTTCTTAATAAATTATTTATAAAAATTAATAAAGTTAAGAAATCTTTATATAACTTTTATAATTATTAAGAATCTGTATTTTTAAATAGTCTAGATTTTTATTAAATCTATCTAAATTATTTCTTCTGTCTATATAATAAATTTAAAATATTTAATTTCTCTTTTTTTAGAAAATTAAACTTCTTAATATTTAGATATAGTTTTATCTTATTAAATTTAATAAAAAGCTTTTATATATATTCTTAGTATTTCTCTAGAGAGCTGCTTAAGTAAATAAATATATTATTTATATAAATTAAATAGAACTTATCTAAATATTCTTTAAGAGTAGAGTGGCTTAACCTAGCTATTATATCTTAATCTTAAACTGGCCATAATCTGACAGTTAGATTAAAATATAAAAATTTTTTAACTGTATAGTTAAGATTAGATTAAGATATAATTATTACTATAATTATTTATATTTATTAATTAGAAGAATTAGATATAGTGGATAGATTAATAACTATAAATTAATTTATAATATATATATTTTCTTATATAAATAATATATAATATATAATATATATTTAATTATAATATAAATATAATTATATTTTTTAGATATAGTCTACTGCTTAATCTATTTAATTAATTATTTTAAAAAATATATTATACTCTGAAAAAGACTTTTATAAAATCTAATATAAAAAAATAAAAAAAATATAAAATATTTATTCTTTTTATTATTTAGAATAATAATTATAATAATATAAAAATTATAAAGACTAGATTTTTATTTTTATTTAAATATATATAATAATTAAAGATTCAAATAAGACTAGTTTTCTTAATTTTAATAATAATTTATTCTTTAAATTATCTTCAAGATTATTTATATTTTTATTTTTATTAATATAAAAAATAATAATTATCTTATTCTTCTTTTACTTTTTAAATATAAAAATAATTAAATCTAAATTAAGATTATTAAATATATTCTAATATTTCTTATTTATAATAAAATAATTAATATATATTTAAAATATAATTATTTTAATTATATTAAAATAAAAATAGCTCCGGCAATAATAATAGATATTTTAAAAATTATTAAAAAAATATTTAATATTAATATTATTAATTATAATTAAGAGAAAATCTCTAACTATTTAATAAAAAATAGAAAATTAATTATAATAAAGTTTTTAATAAAAAAAATATTAATATAGTCTATAATATCTAAAATTACATTAGTTTTATTAAAAATATCTTAAAAAACTATATATTTTTAATATTTAAATATATCTTAAACTTTTTATATATTTTAGCTGCAGATAAGAGTCTTTAGTATTTAAAAATATTATAAAAAATCTTATCTAAATTTAATAATAATCTAAAGATTATTAATAATATATTAACTATTAGATTTTAATTATAATAAAAAGAAAATATCTTCTTAAAAATAATTTAATATTTATAATATTAGTTAATATTATTATTTAATTATATATTTTTTTAAACTTCTTAAGCTTTAATATCAGATTTAAAGTAATTATAATTATATAAATATAATCTTTTGTTTAATAAATATAATAATAATATTTTTTAAATTTTTAATATATATTATATAAATTCTTAAGAATTCTTTTTTTTAGAATATCTATTTTCTTTCTAATTTATTAATTAAGTAATTTAAATAATTAAAGAGATTATTATAAATATTATAAATTTTATAAATAGTAGATTTACTATTCTTAGAGAAATAGAAAATAAAGAAAAATATATAAAAATTTAAGAAGATATTTTATCTATTTTTATTTAATTATAATAAAATAAAGATAATTAATATTATTATACTGATAATACTAAATAAAATCTTTAATTATTTAATAAAGATTAAATATTTAATAAATTATAAAATAGATTAAGTTTTAGTAGGTTTTATAATTAAAATAAAAAATAATAAATTAAATTAAATTTAAATTATTAAATAAATAAGAATCTTTTATAATATTAAGAGCTTGTATTTATAAATTATATAATTTTTTAAATCTATATATAAAAATTAATATAATAAAATAATTAATAAAAGATTTCTAGAAACTTTTTATAAAAAAAGATTTTATATTAATCTTTTATAAATAGCTCTTAGAATATATTTTCTTAAAACTTTTTAAAATATTAAAAAAGATTTTAAGACTTTTATTATTATTTTTTTATATATATTTAATAATATTATTTAAGATCTTAATCTAAAGTTTTTACAGAAGAGTATTAATTATAAATTAAATTATATAAATAAAATAAAAAATATAATACTAGTTTTAAATAATTATTAAAAAATTAAAATTAATTAGAATATTATAAAACTAAATATTCTAATTAAATTAAGTTTAAAGTTTAGCTAAGATTATATTAAATATTATATTATTATTACTAATATTATTAGTTATTATATTTAATAATTAATAGATAAGATTATATTTATATAAAACTAATAGAATAATTATAGCTAGATTTTTATTAATATAAGATTTAAATATTAATTAAAAATCTAATAAAATTTTATAATAATTTATATTTTTTATTAAGAAATATTTAGTTAAAATAAGAAATATTTTCTGATTAGAACTAATTTAGTAGTTTATTATAATTAATATTTATTTAATATTTAAAAGTTTTAATAGCAGTTATATATATATTTTTTTTTAAATAATTTTATAAAATATTCTTTAATCTATATTTAATTAAAAAATTTAATTTTTAATAGAGAAATAAAGCAGCAAGATTAATTATTTATTTAAATTAAATATATTTAATAGTTTAAAATAATAAATAATAGATAATTATAAAATATAAAACTTAATTTTAAAAATCCTGTTTATTATAAATTATAAAGATTTAGAAAAAGATAATAATTAAAAAAGATTTATTTTAAAAAAATAAATAAATATCTATAATAGCTCTTTATTTAATATCTAATTAATTATTTATTTAAATATAACTAATAATAATTTCTTTTTATAATTTTTATAGAAATAATAATTTATAGAACTAGTTTCTGAGTTTTTAATTTCTAAATATTATAAAATATAAAAATATATAATATAATAAATATAAAAGATTTATTAAAAAATAATATATCTTTCTAAAAGCTGTTTTATATTATTAATAATTGTTTTTAATTAAAGTAAAATAATAATTTTTAAGTTTATATATAATTTTTAAAAATAATTATTTTTTATAATTAATTTTAAAGAATAAAGAGCTTTTTTTAAAAAGCTGAATATAAGATAATCTTTTAATTTTTTATAATATATATAATCTTAAGATTTAAGAAAAAAGAAAAGATTTAATTTAAAAAACTTATTTTAATTTAAATATTATTATTTATAAAATCTAAAAAATAGAAAAAGAATACTTAATAATATTTTCTAAAAATAAATTAAATAATTATAATTAATTTATAATTCTAAAGTTATTTTATAAATAATAAATATAAAAAAAAAAGTAGAAAACTCTGTAAAAATAGTTTATTTTATTTTAAAATATAATTTTATATAAATATAATTTATTATATTTTAATATATAACTAAGATATTTATTATATTTTATTTATTTTAATAAATTTAAAAAATAGAAATTTATATCTGAAGTCTAGAGTTATAAAATAAATTTTCTTTTTAAATAAAACTACTTTAAATATAATAAACTAAAATAAAAAATAAATATTTATAAAAAAGATTTAAAAAAAACTTTTATAAAACTTTTTATAAAAGCTGTAATATTATAATATAGATCTAATATATTTTATTTATTTTATTTATTTATTTTATTTATTTAATTTATTTAATCTGTTTAATCTACTTTATTCTAATAATCTAATTATTTTTAATCTTCTTAATTATTTATTTATTTTTAATTCTATTAATAATTCTTTAAGCTATATCTTATTTATAAATCTAAGAATAATTTAATCTAAAAAAAATAGTAGAATAAAAGCAATATATTTATTTCTAATATTTTAATTAATAATTAATATATAATTTTTCTAGTATTTTATATAATATAAATAAAATATATAGTTAAAATAGAACAGTAATTATATATTTATATATATATTTTTTATTATAAGAATAATAATTTTATAAAAAGCTGAATTTTATTAATATAACTACAATTTACGTATTATTTTTAATAAATAATAATAAAAAAAAATACTAATTTTTTTTAATTATATTTTTTTTAATCTAAAAAGCTTCTTTTTATATATTTTTAGATAATAATAAAGACAATCAGATTAATAATTCTTTAATTTAAATATATTTTAATTATATTAAAGCTTAAAAAAATATAGTAGATAAATCTTAATATTTAAAATAATTAAAATAATTAACAGCCTGATTTTTAGTTATATTATAATTAAATATAAAAAGTTTCTTAATCTAATTATAATCTGATAGTTAGATATAAATCTTCTAATTAATCTAATCTGATCTAGCTGTTAGCCACTCTATTTAAGAGTTTAATTAATAAATTTCTAAAAAATATTTAGAATATTAATAAGACTAAAAAGAATTATTAATTATTTATATAATCTATATTTTATATAAAAGACTGTTCTTTATTTTTAATTCTTAATAATTTATATATAATAAAAAGTAGAGAAAATATTAAGCTTAGTAAACTATTTAATTTATTTAATTTAATATTTTATAAATCAAAGATAAAGAATATTAATTTTTTTTAATAGTTATTTTTAATATATGATAATTTATACAGAAGCAGAGTTTTCTTTCTGATTTTTATATAAAAAGAATAAATATTATAATAAATAAATAATTAATTTTAATAAAGTTTTTATTTTATAATTCTATTAGTATTTTTTATAATACTGGTAATTTATTATAAAATATATTATATAAAATATCTTATAATATCTAAGAATCTTATCTATCTTTTTATATTAACTTAATTTTATAATTTTTTATTTTTATTATAATAAGACAGTAGTTTATTAGCGGATAAAAATTGAAAATATTAAAACAAATTATAATAATATCTAAATAGTTTTATTTAAGAATTAAGAAAAATTTCAAGATTTTTGATTTTTATATATTAATCTTATTATATATATATATTTATAACAGCAGCAGAAATCTAAATAATCTTTATTTTTAGTCTTTTTTTTAAATTAGATTATATAATTCTAGTTTTTATTATATAAAAATATAATTATTTCTGTTTTAATTTTAATTTAATATTAAATCTTTTTATTTAAAGCAGTTTTAAAATAAGATTATATTTAAGTTTATCTAATAAAATATAGAAGAAGATTTTTTCTTTTAAATATATATTTATATTGAAATAGATTTATATAATATATATTAGATATTTTATCTATTTAGTAACTCTTTTTCTTAATTAAAGAATAATTTTTATTATTAATAATCTTTTTTATTATATAAATATTTTATTAATTATTTTATAATTTAAACAGCCGCTGTCTATTAATATTTATATTGTAATATTATAATTTAATAATACTTATATTATAAAAGAAGAACTCTTTAGATATATCTTTTTAAAATATTTTTAATTTAATAATATTTTTTTATTATTAATATTCTGTAATATATACAATTTTATATAGAATTTATTTTTTTTTAATTTTTTATTATTTAAGATTCTGATAGACTCTATTATAATTATCTTATTTAATTTATTTTTAGAATTTATATAAAATATTTACTGCTTTTATATTTAAGATAGATTCTTTTTTATTTTTTAAAAAGTCTTTCTTTTAAAAAATTTATTATAGAATAATATTCTTCTAAGAGAAATTCTTTCCTTTTTTAAAAATTTTTAAATAAAGAGTTATAATCTTTATTAATATAATTTTTTAATTTATCTTATTTAGATTACTCTTCTTAATTATAAATAAAAAATAGTATAAATAATAACAATTCTATTTTAAAATATTTATATAATAAATATTATAATTAATCTTAAAAAATCAATTATAATATTTGTTATATAAATTAGCTTTCTTTATTTTTATTATATTTTTAATAATTATTTAATAAATAGTAATATTAAGTTCCATTTTTTTTAATTATTTAATTAGTTAATTTCACCGGCGATAAAAAACCTTATTAAATTTTTTAAGAAATTTCTCTAGATGCTTCTTTTTTTATTTTATTATTATAATTTATATAAGAGTTTTTCTTTTTATATCTAAATTTGTAAATAATTAATTTATTAATTATAATAACTTATTTTATTATACAATTTTATCTACTTTTTATTTAAATATAATTTAGAAAATTATATATTATTCAGCTTTTTTATAAAAATAATTATAAATATAATAGATTTTTTTTATTTTATTTATAAGATATTTTTTATTAATAAGAAATTTTATATAAAGCTTTTTATAAGAATAGTAATCCTTATAATCCTTATGATATAATATATCGCGAGGAATATCCACACTGTAAAGATAGTTCCTCGCGAAGTAATTATACTAGTATAATATATAATTTATAGAATTTTTATAAATATATTTATTTATAAAAGAAGCTAGATAAAAGACTAGTAATAATATTTTAAATAATATAAATATTATCTTAATTTTATAATAAATATACTTTTTTATATTATTTTAATATATATTTTTATAATCTTATTATTTAAAATCTATAAGATAATCTATTAAAATTATATCTATATAAAATATTAAATATTATATTTATAAGAATTCTTCTGACTTTCTAAAGACTAACTATAAAGTTATTATAAAAAAATAATTAAAATAAATATAATCTTATTATTCTCTAAGAATCTTTATAAATAATTAAATATATTTTAATAAATTGCAGAATTAGAACAGAGACTTAAACTTTTTATAAATAATAAAAAAACTTATAAATCTTTAAGTAATTCTGATATTTTATTTATAAAATTAAAAAAGACTAATATATATATATATTTTTTATAGAATAATAAATATTATAGTATTTATAATTATATTATTTTTTAATAATTTATTATTTAGCAGAAGTCTACTGCAGAGATTAATAATTAAAATAAGAATTAATAAATATAAATTATAATAATTTATCTGAATTATATATTTAATAATTTATAAAAAGATAAAATTATAAAGTTTTTTTAAGAAAATAATTAAATAGATTTTTATAAATTTCTTAAAATATATTTAGATAATCTAAAATATTATAGATAAAAAATATAATTATAAATTCTAAGAATAATTCTTTATAAAAAAAAAAAACTTTCTATATTTATAAAATTAAAAAAAGATAAAAATAAAGCTAGATTATAAAGTATAAAAACTAAATATTATATAATTATATTTATTTCTTAAATTATTTTTATAAAAGATAAAATAAAAAATCTATAAATAGCTGGATTTTTTTATTATTAAATAAGATTTAATTATATTATTTAAAAAATTAAGATTAAGTATTAACTAATAAAGCAAGAAGACTAATTATTTATAAAAAAAATTATTATTATTTATAAATTAAATAGATAATTTAATAGTCAGAATTATTATAAAAGATTTCTATAAAAAATATTTTATAATTAAATATATTAGAAATATTTATTTTATAAGATTTTATATTAATATCTGCGAGAATAATAAAATATTTTAATTATAGAAAATAAGATTATATTATAAAAAATTATTATTAATATAAAAATAAAAATCTCAAGAAATAACTTACAGTTTAAATAAATTATAAAAAATTAATAAATATATTTTTTATAATATATTTTATTCTAAGACTATAAGAGTAATTACTTGTATAAAATAAGATTAATCTACTTAAAAAGATTAATATTTTAATTAATATAAATATAAAAATAAATTTAATATTTGTAATAATAATAAAATTATAAAATAATTAATAATATCTGCAAAGGTTTTTACAAGATTATTAAATAATAATAATAATATTTAATTAAAAAAGATTATAATATTTAAGATTAATTTTATAAATATAAAAAATAATTATAAGATTTATAAAGAAATTACTATTATAATATCTAATATAAAGAAAATTATATTAGATATATTATAAATCTAAATAGAGACTTCTATTATAGAGTTTAATTAGTATTATTTAAGATTTTATAAAAAATAATAAATTAAGATATAATATATTACTGTAACAGAGTTTCTTATAAAAAAATTAAAAATTAAATAGTTATAAATTATAATAATTAGATTTATTTATAAAAAGATAAATCTGAAAGTATTTTTAGAATAGTTTTATAAATTTAAAATAATATTTATAAAAAATAAAATAATAGATTATTTATTTTTATAATTAGATATTATTCTAAAGATTAATCTAAAAAAAGATTATAAACTAAAAATAAATTTAATTTATAAAATATTATTTATAGAGCAGAAAGTACTTTAAGAGTATTTATAAAAATATTTTATATATAAATAGATCTAATATTTAAAATTATTTATTAAAATATTAATTTTCTTTATAAAAAGAAATAGAAACTTATAAGTATATATTAATTATTATAAGTTAAATAAATAGATTATTAAGAATAAATATTTATTATTATAAATTAATAGCTATATTAATCAGCTTGCGAGAGTATTATAATTTATATAATTTAATTTTTATAAAATTTATTATAGAACAAGAATTATAGCAGATTATAAATAAAAAATAATCTTTTAAATAAAATATAATTTATTTAAATATTTAATTATATTATTTAAATTAATAAATATATTTATAGAATTTTAAAATTTTATAAACTTTTTATTTATAGAATATTTAAATAATTTTATAATTATTTATTTTAATAATATTATAATATACTTATAAGATTTAAAAATATATAAAAAGCAGATTTATAAAGTTATATATATCTTGATTAAAATAGATTTATATATAAAACTAAGTAAGTATTATTTTATATAAATAAAAATTAATTTTCTTAGATTTATTATTAGCTATAAAAATATATAAATAACATCAGAGTAAATTATAATAATTTATAAATAATTAGAGTTATAAAATATAAAGAATATATTATAATTTACAAAATTTATAAACTAATATTAATAATTTATTTAAAAATATTTATAAATAATAATTCTATTTACAGATTTTATTAAAAAATTCTATAAAAAAAAAGAAAATTTAATATAAAAGTTTTTATAATTAATACTTATAAAAGTTTTAAGCAGCTGAAGATAATATTTATAAAAAATATTATAATTATTTATTTTGAGAAAAAGAAGTAAATATTTATTAAAATAGATATATTTAATTTTATAATTAATAATATATTATTATAAAAAATATAGATAATTAATAAACTTTAATTATATTTTATTTATAAAAGATAATTACAGTAAAAAGAAATTATAAAATTTATAATTAAAAATTATTTATAATAATAGAGTTATTTAGAGAATAATATTATTAATTAAAAAAAATAGATCTTATAATAAAGATATTTATTAATTATAAAAGTTTTAAATATTTTATAATAAATTTAAAGCTATTATAAAAGCAGATATAATAAATATAATATTTTATAATATTTTAATTCTATTTTATTTATTATCCGGGCGCGCAGAATTCTGTAAATATATTTTTATAATATTTAGATTATAAAAAAAATAATAATTATTTAATCTATTTAGACTACAGAAGCCAGAGAATATAAAAATAAAAATTTTATTTATAAATATTAGATAAATTCTTACTTGCGGGTATATCTTAAATATATAGAAAGTTATAAAAAAAAAATAATAAATAATATTATTATTATAAAAAAATTATATTATAAAAATTCTTCTATAAAACTACTAGCTGCAGTATCTGTAATATTAATAAAAAATTAATAAATATAAAAAATTTATAAAAAATTAAAAAACTCTAAAAATTTTAAGTTATAAAAAAAATAAATAAATAAGATTTTATAATAAGAGAATTATAAAGATTTTTTATAAAAAATAAAATAATTATATATTTTAGATAAATATATTCTTAAGTTTTAAATACTTATAAAGTTATATAATAATTCTATCGCAGATTATTTTATAAATAAGAAAATATTAATATTAATATTATAATAATTCTAATAATTAAAAATAGATAATTTTATAAATAAATACTGTCTAATTTATAAAATATATTAAAATAATAAAATAATTTATATAAAATAATAAGGATTACTAGAATCTTTATCTATATTTATAAAACTTTAAAAGAAGATAATAATAGATTTTATTATTAATTTATTTATAAGTATTAATATTATTAAAGATTTATAAAAGATTTTTAATAATATTCTAATAATAATAAATTAATATAATAAGATAGTCTATTTTATTTTCTTATAAAAAGATTTAATAGAGAGAATCTTATAAAAATTTTTATTAAAAAGATTTTCTATTTATATAATATACTTATAAAGATTATTATAAATTATAATAATATTTCTATAAAAAATTTCTAATCTGACTTTATTTATATATTTATAATAAAAAAAAATTTAGTATAGCTTATTATTCACAGACTAATAATTAAATTAAAAAATTAAATAATATTCTTAAGTAGTATTTATAAAATTATATTAATTTTAAATAAAATAATTAAATAGATTTATTATTTATTATAAATTTATATATAATAATATCTTCTAAGTTTTTATAAAAAAATTATTTTTTTATATTATTATTATGAAATATCTATAAATTATTAAAATAAATTTTTATATAAAAAAAAATAGAGACTAAAGTCTCTAAATAAATTAAATATATTTAAAAAATTTATATTAAAATAAAAAAAAATCTAACTTCTGTTTATAAGAAGCAGAAATAATTTTATAATTATAAAAAATAAATAAAAAGCTTTATATTAAAAAAAATAGTTTAACTATTTATAAAATATTTTTTATAAAAATAAACTAGTAAGAAACTAAATCTATAAAATAAAAGATTTTATTATATTATTAAATAAATAGATTTATAAGTCTATAGACTGAAGTTATTTATAAAATTATAAATATATAATATATTTTATATATTATTATTTTATAAATATTATAAAATAGATAAAATAAACTTGTAAGAATATATTCTTATAAAGAAAAATAATTATAAATATTATCTAAAGATTTTATTAATCTTATAGAATTAGAATAGATTTTTAAAAATCTTAATTAAATAAAAAATTATTTTAATAAAAATAATATTTAAAAATCAGCTGCAAATTTATATTATTTATAATTTTATAAAAAATTTATTTATAAATATAATTTTTATTTAAAAAATAAAAAAAATAAAATAATAAAATAATAAAAAAATTATTTATAAGAATTTTTATCTGATAGCAATTTAAAATATAAAATATAATAAATATTTATAAAAATAAAGATAGATAGATTAATTACTTAGTTTATAAAAAATAGATTTTATATCTAATTTAAATATAATTATTATATCTCTGTTTATAATTATTATTAATATATATTATAAATATTTTTAAGTCTGAGAGATTATAATATATATTATATACTTAGTTAAAAAAAAAGAGCTAATTAGTTTTAATTATAAGAAAACTCTTATAGAGCTGAGCCCGGATTTTTAGCTAATAATAATTATTAAATTTTATAAAAAAAATAAATTATATTATTAATTATATAATTTAATATCTTTTTTAATTAAATAGAGATTATAATTCTATTCAGAAAAAAAAATCTAATAGAATTATTAATATATTTATAAAAATATTAATAAATTAGTTTATTATAAATAAATTTATAAATTAAGTTAAAGTCTAATTCATAATTCTAATATTCTATAAAATAAATTAATTTTAAATAAATCTAAATATACTTTTTTAAAAAAAATAATTTATTTATCTACTGTCCGCGGGTCGCGGAGATAGTAAGAATATTATTTAAAATAATATTTTTATTATAATAATAAATTATAAAAAAAGTATAAAAAAATAATATTATAAAAAATTAGATTATTTTAAAAATCTTAGCTAAGAAATTAATAAATTATATATAAATTAGTTTCTTATACTCTGTAAAGAAAATAGATATCTATTATTAAAAAAAAATAAAAAGACTATAATAAAAGTAATAATAATATTAATAATAATAATAATAATAGAGACAGAGATAGCAGCAGTAATAGTAATAATAATAATAATAATAGAGACAGAGATAGCAGCAGTAATAGTAATAATAATAATAATAATAATAATAATAATAATAATAATAATAATAATAATAATAATTATAAGAACAGACTATTCTAACTTTATATTAATTATAAGATATAAAATAAATCTCTCTAAGAAATTATTTATTACAAATACTCGCGAGAAGAAAAAAAAAATAATAAAAAAAAAACATTTAGTAATAAAAATAATAATTTTTTTATAAAAGAAAAAACTAGCAGATATATAATATTAAAAAAAAATATTAAAATAATTAATTATAATTCTTAGATTAAATTATATATATCTCAGACTTATAAAATAATAAATATTTATAAATTAATAAAAGATTATAAAATATTATATTTTATAATCTAATATAGATATTTCAGAGTTATAAAAATATAAAATAGCTACAAAAATATAAAATAACTATAAGAATATAAAATAAATTATAAAAATATAAAACAGCTATAAAAAATATAAAATAGCTGTAAAGATATAAAATAATTATAAAAAATATAAAATAGCTATAAAAATATAAAATAGTTATAAGAATATAAATAGCTATAAGAATTTTTTAAATAAATATTTCTTTATAATAATAATAATAATTAAAAAAAGAGAAATTACAGAGATTAAAAAAAGAGAGAGATTAAAAAATAAAAAAAATTAAAAAAAAAAAATTTAAGAAAAATATTCTTTTTTAGAATTCTAAGTTCTAAGTTCTAAGTTCTAATTTATATTTAAATTAAGAATATTATATTATATTTATTATTTAATTATAATTATAGAGATACTTATAATATTTATAGAGTGGCTAACAGCCAGGTCAGGTCAGGTTAATTGGAATTTTTATATCTAACCGCCAGGTTATAATTAGATTAAGAAAATTTTTATATCTGATTATAATATAATTAAAAATCAGATAATTAATTATCTTAATTATTCTTAATATTAAGATCTATCTGCTATATCTTTTTAAGCTCTAGCATAGTTAAGATTTTTCTAAATTAAATAGTTATTAATCTGATTATCTTTATTGTTATTTAAAAGTATATAAAAAGAAGTTTTTTAGATTAAAAAAATATAACTAAAAAAAAAATTAGTATCTTTTTTATTATTATTTATCAGAAATAATAAGAAAATTCTAGTTATATTAATAAAATTTAGCTTTTTATAAAATTATTATTCTTATAATAAAAAATATATATAAAAATATATAATTACTGCTCTGTTTTAATTATATATTTTAATTATATTATAGAATACTAGAAAAACTATATATTAATTATTAATTAAAATACTAAAAATAAATATACTGCTTTTATTCTATTATTTCTTCTAAATCAGATTATTCTTAGATTTATAAATAAGATATAACTCAAAGAGCTATTAATAAAATTAAGAACTAATAAACAGTTAAAAAAATTACAGATAATTAGATTATTAAAATAAAACAGATTAAATAGATTAAATAAATTAAACAGATTAAATAAATTAAATAGATAGAATAGATAAACAGAATATATTAAATCTATATTATAATATTACAGCTCTTATAGAAGATTCTGTAAAAGTCTTTTATAAATTTTTTTTATAAATATCTATTTTCTATTCTAATCTATTATATCTTAAGTAGCTTTATTTAAAAAAAGAAATTATTTTATAACTCTAGGCTTCAGATATAAATTTCTGCTTATTAAATTTATTAAAATAAATAAAATATAACAGGCGCCTCAGCTATATATTAAAATATAATAAATTATATTTATATAAAATTATATTTTAAAATAAAATAAATTATTTTTATAAAGTTTTCTGCTTTTATTTTTCTATATCTATTATTTATAAAATAGTTTTAGAATTATAAATTAATTATAATTATTTAATTTATTTTCAGAGAATATTATCAAGTCTTCTTCTTTTATTTCTTAGATCTTTATAAATTATAATAATACTTAAACTAAGATAAGCTTCTTAAATCAGATCTTTTCTTCTTCTTTAAATCTTAAGATTACACGCGTTGTGAGAAATCAGAAGATTATTCTATATTCAGCTCTTTAAAAAAAACTCTTTATTTTTTAGGATTAATAGCAGAAGACAATCTTTTCTAAAAATTATATATAAGCTAAAAAACCGCTATTTCACTTTAATTAAAAAAAGTTATTCTTTGACTATTATATATACTCAGATAAAGATAGAGACCCGGCCTTTATAATTTCTATATTATTATAATTATTATTCTAGACAGTATAAAGAATAAATATTCTATATCTTTTCTTATTTCTTCTATATTAGATTCTGTAAAAGTCTTTTTCAGAGTATAATATATCTCTTAATATAATTAGTTAAGCAGATTAAGCAGTAGACTATATCTAAAAAATATTACTATATTTATACTGTAATTAAATATATATTATACTTTGTATATTATCTATATAAGAAGAATATATATATTATAAATTAATCTGTAATTATTAATCTATCTGCTATATCTGATCTTTCTGATCGGCAGATATAAATAATTATAGTAATAGTTATATCTTAACCTAATCTTAATTATATAGTTAAAAATTTTTTATATCTTAATCTAATTATCAGGTTATGGCCAGATTAAGGTTAAGATATAATGATCAGGTTAAGCCACTCTAAATATTTATTATTTAATTATAATTATAAAGATCTGAAATATAATAAATAATAATATAATTATAATTATATAAAATAGCTGTGATAGACTTATATAAAATAGATATTATGAAAAAACTTTTTTTTTTAATTAATTTTTTTATAAAGAAAATTTTACGACAGAGATTTTAATAATATTTAATTTTTTATAAATAATAATCCTAAGAATTAAGATTCTAAAAGAGAAGATAATTATAAAAATAATAATTTTTATAATTCTTATAATATAATATATTATAAGAAATATTTATACTATAAAAATAGTTTCTTACAAAGTAATTATACTAGTATAATATATAATTTATAAAATTCTTATAATTATATCTATCTATAAGAAAAGCTAGATAAAAGATTAGTAATAATACTTTAAGTAATATAGATATTATCTTAACTTTATAATAGATATACTTTCTTTATACTATCTTAATACACACTCTTATACTTTTTATAAAAAAAAATATATTTTAAAATCTTTTTTTTTAAAAAAATTTTAGATCTGAAAAGCAAGCCTGAAATTATATAATTAAATGTTAAATAAAAAATAATATTATTAATATAAATAATAATATAAAATATTATTCTAAGTTCTCTAGTCAGATTTATAGCTAAGCTTATATTATTTAATATTTTTATTATTATTAATTAAAATATATTTATTAATTATTTAAATTTATTTATAAAGTATATACTACTTATATAAATTCTTAAATAATATTTTAATTATTATAAATTATTAAATTAAAAGAGCTTATTATTTTTATATATTAAATAATTCTTAACTTTTAAGAGATTATCTCTTAATAATAATTAATTTCTAATATTAGAGAAATAATTAAATTAAATTAATTTAATAATAAACTATTAATATAGAAGAATTTAATAAAAAAGAAAAAAATAAAATAAGAATATTTAAATTATATTTTTTTATTTCTTTTTATATAGTATTATTTTTTACTTTATTTAATTATTTATTTAATTATAGTATACTGAATAAAGCATTGGCGCAGGTATTACTAAGTCTTTGGGATTTGGAGGATTTATACAAGAACCCCATAACATAAATTAACAAAAGATGTTTATTAAAAATAAAATATTACTAAAACTTATCTATAAATATGCTATTAGCATACTTAATAAAATTGAAACATATATTTTTGTTAAGATTAAAAGAACTTATTATTAAATATAGATAGATATATAACTATATGGCACATGATAGACCAGTAAGAACTATTATAGAGGCAACAATGAGTAGATAATTTAGGGGTCACATGATAAAAAAGGGCTTGTAGTTAACAAAATTAAAGATTAGATTTTGATAAAATTTAATAAAATTTATTATATAACTAGACCTGACCTAGGATCAGAATTCTTTTCTAAAAAAAAACTAATTCTACCTGAGTAATAGTTCTTCCGCGCCGGC
Source organism: Aspergillus heteromorphus CBS 117.55 (assembly GCF_003184545.1). Classification (NCBI taxonomy): domain Eukaryota; kingdom Fungi; phylum Ascomycota; class Eurotiomycetes; order Eurotiales; family Aspergillaceae; genus Aspergillus; species Aspergillus heteromorphus. Next base: position 45,462 of record NW_020290473.1, on the reverse strand, counting down.
CTGATCTTAGTATACCAAAACCTGATCCTAGCCGAGGTGTGTGCCCAGGTTATGCCAAGAGTGTGCTTGCATGGTGCCTGAGGTAAGCAAGCAACTAAAGCTTTGGAGTAGAAACTGTGTACCCTGTACTCCGTACTCGGCGTGAACTTATAACAACGTGGCCTTTCATATGGGTGGTACAGAGTACTACTCATAAAACTTAAAGCAAGTTCTTATAGAATGGTCTAGGAGCATTTAATAACTAACCACATATAAACTCCACACATGTACCATTACTTAACCACCATACTCATACTCATATAGCAGGACATACCTACTCTCAATAAATATGGTAACTTACAAGTCTCTTCCTTATGACGTCTGCTCATTCTATTCTTAGGCCCAGACACCCCAACAAAAGAAAGCCAACGAAAAATATGCAAAACATGAAGCTGCCAAGCATGGTAAAGGAAAGATAGTTGCAAAGTCAAAGCCGGCATCTAAGTCACCAGTATCTACTGGCTGGTTGGGTATGTTACAAGATGACAAGCTGTGTCTAATATGAGCTAACGGGAACAGTCATTTTGGCCTTTGTTGTTTGTGGTGGAATCTTCCTGGAGATACTGGGGATCATACCAAAGCTCTGGTCAGCTGTTGTGGCAAGTTTCAACCGCCTGGTGCTGTGAATTTGACCATTTTACAAATAATAATTGGTGGCAACTCAATATCATTGCTTGTGACAAAGGGACTAGAAATAATCATACACATAATCAACACCTCATTTACATAGAAATCTTCTTCCACGTCCTAGTATCAAGGACTGCCATTATTCTATTAGTTATAGGTGTAAGTTATGTGCATTGCTCTTATTATCTTATTATTTTCATATAAACTGCTATATGGTCTTGCTTCAATCCATATTATTTCCTCTTCCTAAATACTACTACAGCACCTTGCCATTTTTTCACGTTAGGCTCTGTTCCTCCACCAAAGCTTCCCCCCTCATTTGTTGGCGTTTCTCCATTCTATCCAAGGACGAGACATGATTGCCTTTTTGTCCTCTACTCTGCAGTGATTCGGAGACCCCAGGCCTCTTGACCTTTCTCTTCTTCTTAACCAATGTCCCCTCGGCTGGGATGTCCGCTGGATGCACTCGCTCAGACGCTCTTTGCATCTCCAAACGAACTTTTGCCAAATGCTGCAATGCCACGGCTTCCTCTTCATCACCTTCAGGTCTGGAGTCAATGTTTGGAACACGCGATGATACGCCTTTTTTCCCTGCATTGCGCTCGAGACCGCTAGAATCAATTTGAAGGAGCGGCCTGTTGGTTTTGGTGGACACTGCAGGTATTGTTTCTCCAATTGACTCTTCGCCCCCGATCATCTCGTCCGGAATTACATGGTATCTCTTGGAACGAAACCCAAGTGTTGTCCGACTTTCGCTAGGCACGGGGGAGGGCATGTGTTCACCACGTCGGATTCTCACATCGCTCAACTTGAGATCAATTATTGGGATAGAGTCAATATCTAGCTCGTCATCGCTCGACGCATTTAGGGAGAGGTGAGACAGCCGTGGCATGCCAGACCCTGAATCTTCAGTTCCAATATAGAAGGGGTCATCACGGCTGTGTTCTCTCCTGTCCAGTTTGCGCCTCATAAAAGCTGCTGGATCAACGAGAAAATCACCTCCAGTATTTTGATATGATGGGGCAGGCTGCATGTCATCTGGGCCCTGATCGAGAAACTGTTTACCAACCATTGATGCCTCTTCCTTGGAATAGAAATCATGAAACAAGGGCTTCGCGTCCACTCCATGATGTCTAAAGTCCTGACTGAATATTCCCCAAATACCATTGTTGAAAGGCCGGTATAGATGAAGCTGGTCTGGCAAAGGAACTTTGCGTTGAGCGTTGATGGAGACTGGATTTAGTTCGAGGCCATGGAACAACCCGGGAATCGCCGAAGAGAGCAAGAAAGGCGTGTCGCGAGAACTGGGATCAGTCGGGGTGATGGTATCCGCGGCTAATCGCATAATCTCTACAAACTCGATGGCCCTTTCTTGCACGTCTAAGTCGGGATGTGCTCCCAAAATTTCTAGGAACTCAATGACCCGTGCCAGTATAAGTGCAACTTCACTTCGATTTTTTGAGTCCAATCGTGGGTGACAATCACGAATGATAGTAATGAGAACCTTGGGGATAGCTTGTATGTAGAGAGAAAGAGTCCTCCCTGGCAACGATATGTTAGATAGATCAACCAAAGTCTCAAGCGTTCGGCCCGGAGACAAGAGATATCCGGAATATTCGCCAACAACCCAAGCTAAAGAACCCAGGATATTGTTGCACGGGGCATGCACTCCGGAGAACAAAGACCTTCTGTTGTCAACAAGAATCAAAGACTCAGCTGCCCGAGTTGCCTCCTCCCTAACCTCCCGTACACGAACAACAACATTGCGGATCTCGGACCCAATCCGGCCTGTAATATAGTTCTGGTGGTCGTTTTCAAGCTCATCATTCGTCATATGCGTGAGAGAGCCTTCAGCGTCTGCAGGAAGAAGATTGACTAATTGCACCAAGACATTCACATACCATTCAAAATCTGGCAAGTTTGAGTAATTGTCCTGAGAGCATATATCGAGAATACGATGCAGAACTTGGATCCTGTAGTCAGCTGGGAGTAGAGAAAATGCTTCGGGGTTCGTTGACTCTTTTCGCAAATCGGAAGCACTATATTCTAGACCCGCATCTTCAACTTCATTCCAGTCTCTGCTACTTTTTTGTCCGTGGTTCATTAGTTGGCCAATCAACTGATTGACAATTGACTGTAATGTTTCACTCGTCACCATTTTTGTTACGAGTTCAAGAGCTTGTAAGCGGATTGAAATATCGGCATCTTCCAAGCAGTGCATTATCACGTCCTGGTGCATGGATACCAAAACCGGGTAGGTATGCACAATCCTATTGAATGCTAGGAGTGCTACATATTTTACTATTGTTTTTGTATAAGTCTCCTGCTTCAAATAATATTTCCAAGGTATACTCACGATTTGGGTCGGAATCAGAAACCACCATGCCCCGGAGCTTGCCAACACACAAGTTTGCAATCTCATCCTTCTCTTCGATTTTTGCATCGCTATCAAGTATACCACCTTGAATCAAACCGTTTATGCATTCATATAATAATGACATAGCTGTTGTTGTTTCAATAATGTTTACTAATGGACGGTGCAGCTTCCGAACCAATCGTGGTTCAAGGGGAGTCAATGTAGCAAACTAAGGCAGTTAGAAACTTCTCATGAACAGAAGTGATGTGATACATACAAGTTTGATTATTTTTATAGCCATCCAATTGTTGCCCCCTTCCACCAGTAACTCAAAGAACCTTGGCGCAAGAGGTAGAAAATCATGAGGCCTTCGCCATCCTAATTCACATACCACATTTAGTACCGCGGTGGTGACACTGGTGTCTTCTCCATCATCCATGAGACGTTCGCTAATTTTAGGCCATGCTAGTTTGAGTGCATCAGGGTAAGCTAAAGTCAGCCTATAGAGGCATACAATAGCCTTTTTCCGGACGACAGCGTGGGTGTGAGAAATCCGAGATAAAACGTCTGGGAGTAAAGACATGGCCAAGGAAGTTGTTGTGATATTAGGCAGTGTGATCAAAGGCAGCGACATGTTCGGAATACTTGGAGATATTAGATCCTATAATACGGTCAGAATGAAATGAGGAACAGATGGGAAGGCAGCTTTATAACCTTCTTTAAGAGATTGGTTGCTAGCATTAGCACTTCTGTATCTGGCCTAAAGCTTTGCACCGCTCCAAGGTAGCCGGCTCGTTTCTGTAGGTATTTTGCTGACGACATGACTTCTAGAACATGAAAAGAAGCCCATGACATATCATACCCAAACATTTCCAAATAAATCAATTTCAAGAGCGCAGTAGCCTTTTTATCTGGTGGAAGTAAGTATACAGGCAACATAAACATGATGGCATATGCGTACCCATGTCCTGAGACCTGATCTCAGCTTTGCACTCTCGTAGACTATCTTGTATATATTCCTCCTCCGCCCCTTTATGGTTTCTCAGACCTTTGATAAGGTCATAGAGCGATTTCTCGAACCTGTGTGCAAGACATATTAGACATATTCCGAAAGCCTAGTAAATGAAGACCGACATTATGCTTCAGTTGATGGTATGAGTTGAGTTCTATGTATTAAGTGCATTGAAGTTGACTGATTTGACCTGTGATTAGCTGTCAACGCTGTAAATAATTGGGTACTGGAGACTGTTAACTGATCCGGGCTTGATGACATAGATAGCCTACACCCTATAACTACTCTGCACTTTCAATTAAGACCGCCTTCCCTATTCGCTTATTGCGTTGTTCAATAGAACAAAAACATAATCTTGTTTTGTTACAGCTACTCTGTACTGGTGTATACTATAAGGCATATAGTACCTACCTGTACCTCAACATGGTTACTATTTACCTACCTACATAGGGAGCCATTATATAAATTAACATTGATGATACCTACTAACTAGAAGTCTTTAGTGGTTCTTAAAACAAATACATCCTGTGACATCACATTCAGTAAAGGTACGGTTCCCCATCATGAAGTAGCACTACCTAGGTACTGCCGAAGGCGGCGAAGAGGGGGCGGGTCGTACCTGCCATAGTGAGCAGCTGCCAGTTGCGGCTCTTTATTTTTTATTTTCTTAATCTAATAATAAGAGAATTAAGAGACTCAAGCTTAATCTTGATATTAAACAATTAATCAGATAATTTAATATATTTTAATTAATAAGAGCAGACTGTTCAGCAAGTCAGTTAATATATTAAAATTTAATAATCAAATTATTAGTTATTTATAGAAATTTTTTAACAGCTTTAATTAATAATTATTAATTAAACTATTAATTAATAAAAAAACTATAATATCTTAGCAAAGCAGAAGTAGAAGAGATAATTATAATATAAATTCTTTACTAAATAATATCTTTATTAAAATAAAGCTAATAAAATATATTAATAATAATATTATAAAGTAGATTAATTTAATATTCAAACTTAGTAATATTATTGATTTACTAATTTAAGAATATTATTAAAAATAATTATTCTTATATGTAATTAATCAGAATTTTAATTATAAAATATAATAAAATAAACTTTTCTGACTGCTTGTTTTAAGAGATTTAATTCTTTGAATTAATATTAAAAATTAGGATATAGATATATTATAACTAATATAATTATATATACTTTTCTTATTTTTAATTAAATTCTTATAAGAATTTATTTAATTATATTAAACTAAGTATAAAATAGGCTAAACAGCCAGTATAATCTTCGGATATTCAGTGAGCAAGATAGGCTAGTAATGCAGAAAGCAAGAGGAACAGGCAAAAGAGCAGGCAGAACAGGTAACACAGTCTTTAAAAATATTTATAAAATTATTAAATAATAATAATATCTGCTTAGAAAAACTAATATTTTTTGAGCTAATTTTTATAAATATGAAAAAATAATTATAAAATTTATAAAGAAATTATTATTATGTTATTTAATATAGATAAAATTATATCATATATATTATGTTATGGGACCAATGCCCTGATATAGAGCTTGGCCTAAGATATTAATTAATCTCTGAGATCTTGTATACTATATACTAAACTAGTACTAGTTTAATATATATATAAAAGAGTTCAGTATAAATAAATAAAATAGCTCTCTAGCTATTTCTTTTTATTTAAAAATATATTTTAATTAGTATAATCTATTTATTTTATAATATTAAAAATAGCTTATAAACGTTCTAGACAGAGCCTGCCTAGAAATATAAATAAAATAGAATTAAATTCAAAAAGTTATTAAAATAATAAAATAAATAAATATTAAATAATTACAGTAGATTATATAATATTTATAATTATATTTAATAATATATAACTTCTATTATAAAAACTGATTTATTTTTATATAAAAGTAATAAAATAAAAATTAATTTTTAATAAAGAAGTAAATAAATTATAGAATTATAATATAATCTTTATTATATATTATAAATTAAAGAACGATTTTCTATTTTAATTATATAGATCTGACTATAAATCCTGTTCTTAGTATTTTAATATAGACTTATTTAATAAAGAAGATAAATATAATTATAAATTATTTAAACTATATATATATAAAATTTATTTTTAATAAGAAGTATTATTCAATAGATTTAAAATAAGTTTTTTATATTTATAATTAATTTTATAAAGAAGCAGTGTAATAAATCTTTTTAAATTAAATCTTAAAATACTAAAATAGTATAACTTAAGAATATATTCTTAATAAGAAATAAGGTTTTTGAATATTCTTATATATAATAGAAAGCTCTAAATCAGATAAATATAATTAAAAAAATAAAATTAAAAGTTTTTTTAAATAAGTCTAATAAAGCCCTGATTTAAGCAGAAGAATATAATTAATTAAATAAATAAAAAAAGCTATATTAAATATTACAGTAAATTAAAGACTTATTAAAAAATTAATATTTAATTAGAATTTCTTGAGGATTTATATATAAAGATAATTATAATTAATTATATTATATAAATTATAACTGTAAGAGAAGTAATTTTCTTTGTAAAGAAAATTACTCTACAATTATATTAGTATAATAAAAATTAAATCTTCAATTAATAAATTAGAAATCTATCTAGATAATTATTATATAATAAGAGAAATATTATTTGTGTATAATTATTAATAATCTCTAAAAATAAGCTAAACAAGTAATATTTAATAAAATATAAAAAAAATACAAAGTAGATTATTATCTTTATTATAAATAAAATAAATATCTTATTTACTAATATTTCTTTTAAAATTTACTATATAATTAATAAATATAATTATTATTATACCCGCGTCTTAGTAATAAAAAAAATATCCTTTTAAAGAAAGACTTAGATTTGAAAAAGAGTTTAGTATAAAGTTATATATCTAGATAAGAATTTATAAATAAAACTGAATATTAATAAAAAAAACTTTAAAAAAATATATAATTATTAATTATTTATTCTTTTTAATAAAGGTTATTTTAAACTATATAATAACAGTCTATATCTTTATTAACTTAAAATATTTGATTTATAATATTATAAATAAAATATTCATTAAAATAAATAATCTATTAATTATTAGTATTAATTCTCAATTAATATAAGAAATCTTAAGTAGTAAAGTATGATTCTATTTTAATATATAAATCAGAATAAATATAGAATTTTATATAAAAAGAAGTATATTTTTATATAATACTTATATAAGAGTGCATGTTGAGATAGTGTGAAGAAAGTATCTCTATCGCGAAGTCAAGGTAGTGTCTGTATTACTTAAAGTATTATTACTAGTCTTCTATCTAGCTCCTCTCGCGGATAGATATATCTATAAGAATTCTATAAATCACGTGTTATACTAGTATAATTACTTCGCGAGGGACTGCCTCCGCAGCGTGGGTATTCCTCGCGATATTTTATATCGCGAGGGTTATAAGGATTACTATCCTTACAACTTAATAATTTAGAATATAATCTAATCTAAAAAAAAGCTGACTGTTGTATTATAATAGAATTCTAGAATTAGATTAAAAAAGATTATTTCTATATATAATTAAAATAAGACTAAGACATTTATTATATTTATTATATATAAATCTAAAACTTTAGTTTAGAATTAAGATAAGATTTATAAAATATCTTCAAAGAAGATCTAAAAAATATATAGAAAGATTTATAATCTTATTTATTAATATTTAAAAAATATTTTAAATTAAAAAGATTATTAATTTATAAATTATATTTTTTAGAGAAACTTATTATTTTATTAAAAAGATATTAATTATAAAATTAAGTTTATATATTAAAATAAAAAAGAGCTAGAGATTTTATAAGACTTTTTCTATAATATATTTCAAGAAGAACTAATAGTTCTATAGTTTAAACTAACTAAGTTATTAAAAAAAAGTTTTATATAAACTAATTATTTTTTAGCAGCAGCTTCAGTCCTCTTTATATAAAATTTTAAAAATAACTTAAGATTTTGTATAAATTATTAATTATTGAATATAATTATAAAAAAGAAGTATTATCTACTTTCTTTAATTTATAAAACTCTCAATTAAATTAAAGAAATAAAATAATTTATTAAACTAAATATTTTATTTATTTTTTGTAAAATCTATATTATAGAAGATTAATAATAGATAATAATTTTTTATATATAATATGAATTATATAAATAGCTGATAATCTTCTTTGAACTAATGAATATTTTAAATATTTTTTAGAAGTATATTAACTAAGTATTATATAAATATCTTAATAAATTCTGCTTAGTCTATATTAATAATATGTTTATCTATATAGATAGAAATATTAAGTAGTATTATAAATATAGATAAAAAATATTATATAAACTAAAAGAAGCTAATTTATTTTTAAATATTAAAAAATATAAATTTAAATAAAAGAAAGTTCTTTATCTAGAATTTATTATATATATAGAAAAGAATATTAAAATAAATTCTAAGAAAATTAAAATAATGATCTTATAAAAAGTTTTAAAATAATAAAAATAACTTAAAGCTTTCTAAGATTTATAAACCTTTTTTATAGATTTATTCTCAGACTTTTAATTATTATATAATTATTTATAAATCTAATAAAAAAGAATCAGCTCTTTTAATAAACTTAGAAATATAAAATATATTTCTGGATGTTAAAAAATGTTTTTAAGTAAATTAATTATTTATTTTTTTAATTCTAAATATGTAATAGTAAGAAAAACAGATTTCCTAGATTATTTAGATTATAATATAAAAAAAATATTCTTAAGTAAATAAAAACAAAGAGCTGTATTCTTATATTTATTTTTCTATATAAAATATCTTAGTAAAGTATAATTATAAAATCTATAATAAAAGGCTACTTATAATTATATAATATTTTGAAGTATAAAATATTAAGCTATACTTAATATCAGAGTCTACAGTAGTAATTAATTATAAAAATCTAAAGTATTTCTTTGAATTATATGAATTTATAAAGAGATATATATAATAAAGTCTGATTCTGAATAGATTTAACTTTAAATTACTTTATTAAAAAAATAGAAAATAAATAAACAGATACTCTTTTAAAATAAAAATAGAATATATTTAATAAATAAAATATTAAAATATTATTCTATATAATTCAGATCTTCAGTAAAATATTTTAATAAAAATTAAGATTAATAACTAGTTTACTAACTATAGTCTTAATATAATTATAAAGATATAGAATAAAATTAACAAAGATTTCTTAATATAAATATAATAGATAATTACAGAATTATTAAGATTAAAAAATAAATTCTGAAATAATTAAATTTATATTTTAATAATAAATATAAATTATTAAACTCTAGCAGAGCTTATATAAAAAGAAATCTAAAAGTTTTTATTCTAGCTAAAACTGAAAATCTTTTTAACTAAGTATTCAATAGAAGAAGCTTAAATATATTTTTTTTAAAAATAATAAATCTCTGATTATAAATTACTTTATATAGAATTTATTAGAAACAATTATAATTCTTTTATTAAAGAATACTTTAATTAGAAATAAATCTATTTTTTTAATAAAAAATACTTCTAATCTAATATATTTTAAAATATTAAAAAATATATCTAAAACTATATTATCTATAGTTATATAAAATTATAAAGAAAACTTAAGTATGAGTTACTAAAGCTACTGTTAATATTAAATTAATTCTAATATAATATAATAATAAATCTTATTAGTAATATATCTAATAGTATGTTATATAGAAATCTTTTTATAATTAGAAATAAATTAAGAAATAGAGTAATATTTTATATAATAAAAAAATTACTATAAAAATTATAGTCAAAATACTGCTTAAAATAATTTTTAGATAATATAAATTATTAAGAATCTTAATATTAGATTAAGACAAGATCTTAATTTATAAATTATATACAAAACAGAATATATAGTTTATTAAGAATAAATTAATAACTATTTATACTATATTATTTTTAAATAAATAAAATAATAAAACATATAAACAGTATAATTAAAGTTTATTTAAAAGCTTATATTACTTATAATTAGACGAACTAGATTAATCTTTTATTTTTAACTAAACTAGTGATTAATATTTATATAAATATAATTATTAAACTTTTACTGTTTTTTACGCTATAGCTATAAGTTAAATCTAATATTTTAAAAAATTATATAAAGCACGGATTTAGAGACTGCTTTCTTAAGCTTTATTTAATAAAATAATATAATTATATAAAAATTATATAATACTTTAGACTATAGAAAGATAAATTAATAAATCTTATTAAGTTACTTTTATATATTAAAAAAAGAATTAAATATAAATAAATCTATAGAATATTTAGATCAACTATCTAAATAAAAAACTAGATTAAAAGAATATAAAATATATAATTTTAGAAAAAATAAAATTATATACTATATAACTTAATCTTTCTAAAAGAATTTATTCTATTTTTTATGTTAATCTGCTCCGGCCAGTAATTAATAATATATTATTATTATAAATATAGAAAAACAAACAGTTACTATTTATAATAATCAATAACAAAAAAATATAAAATTAAACAAGTTCTTATAAAATAATATATAGTAAAAGACTAGAAGAATCAGCTATAATATCTAAATAAATAAAGAGATTATATAAAATTAATCTAAGAATTAGTCTTAATATTTAATAATATAGAAATTACTATAAAATAATAGCTATAATCCCAGCTAAATTTTAATTAATTATTCTCTGATATATATAATAAAATATAAAGAATAGAAAGAATAAAAAGAAAAAAAAGAATAAAAAGAATAAAAAGAATAAAAAGAATAAAAAAGAATAAAAAAAGAATAAAAAAAGAATAAAAAAGAATAAAAAAAGAATAAAAAAAGTATAAAAAAAGAATAAAAAAAAGATAAAGAGAGAAAGATTTTTTAATTTTGTAATTTAATTAAGAAGAGCTTTGCTTAATCTAATAAAAAAAATATTTATTATTATATTAAATTCTGCTTATATATTTTATTTAATCTATTAATTCTTTAAGAATATTATAGAGAATAACAGCAATCGCTGCAGAGTTATATTTAAGCTTATCTAAATTATAATATTTAAAATATATATTATAATTCTTGAATTTATATTTATTATAAGTATTATTTTATTAGTTAGATAATTATATAATCTACTAAAATTTTATTTAATTATTATACTTATAAAAATATATTATTATTAAATCACAGAATATAATTAGAAAATTTTTACTATATAAAAGATACTCAGTATATATTTAATCTTATTAATAACTTATATAGAAATTTACTAAATTATCTTATTTAAATTATAATAGAAATATTAATCTTTATCTTAAATTTATAGCAGAGAAAGTATTATATATATTATTAATTTAAAATATAATAAAACTAAAATAATATTCTATTTCTATATATTATTAATTATATAATAATTCAATGCTCTATTTTATTAGTCTAGAAATTATAAGTAATAATAGAGTATGTAGAATAAAATAGTAAATTATAATTAATAATAATAATTAAAGTCTGAGAAAAATATAGTAAATAAAAATTAATATATTATTTCATTATTCAGATGTATTAAATTTAATACTAAAAAAAGAAGATATTACATAAATAATAAAAGAATAATAAAAGTTATACAGATAAATAAAAAACAGATTAATAATAAAGAAAAAGTAAAATTCTTTCTAATAAGAAGAATTATAAAAAAGTAAAAATATTCTTTATATATATATTATTTTATATTATATAAAACTAGTAACTAAGTCTGATTATATTCTTTAGATTAATTATATAAATAATATAAAGAGAGATTTTATTTATTAGAAAATTATTATATTTACTAAATAAAAAGATTATATAAAAAGAAAGTTATAACAAGTAGATAGACTTTTTATATATATATTATTTATGAATCAGCCATAATATTATCTAAGAAAAGTATTAAAATATAAAACTATTATTATAAATTCTGAACAGCTGTTTATATAAATAAAGATTATAAAAAAGAATAGAAAGAAGAAAGAAGAAAGAAGAAAGAAGAAAGAAGAAAGAAGAAAGAAGAAAGAGGAAAAGAGTTTTATTATAAAACTAAGATATTAATATAGAGTTTAGTCTAAGATATTAATCAATATCTAAAATCCTATATACTATATACTAAACTAGCATCAGCTTAATATATATATATATATATATAAAGTCTATATAAATAGAAACAATAGCTCTCCAGCTATTTCTTCTTGTTTAAAGATATATTTTAATTAGTATAATCTATACATCCTGTAATATATTATAAATTCAAATAATAAGCTTTATTAAAGAGTTGAATTAATATTATCTAAAGCTTTACAAAAAGAATTCTTAAGACATGTCAGATTATTATAAGTTTATAACAGAACTTTGTACAGAGATAATAAAGATTAAATAATTTTAAATTATAATAATTGAATTTATTTAAAAAAATAATTTTAAAAGTACTTCTAGAGTAATTTAAAGATTTAAGAAAGATATTTAAAAAAATATATATATATCATGTATTTTTATAAAAGAATATTAATCTAAACTTAATCTAAAAGTAATTATAAATTAAAGATAAATTAAATTTATGCAATATTATCTACAGAGTAAAACATACTTTGAAAATATTTATAAAAATATATTATCTAAAAATAGATTCAATACTTCAAATTATTTATTAGAATATTAGTTCTCTTTAAAATAAAAAGGCTAAAAGCTTATAAATATATATGAATTACTACAAATCAAAGAAATATATTATTAAGAATAAATATTTATTATTATAAATTAATATATATCATAATTAATTTATAAAAATATTTTAATTTACTAAACTTTATTTTTATAAGATTTACTATAAAATAAAAGTTATAAAAGATTATAAATTATGAATATTTTTGAATAAAATATAACTTATTTAACTATTTAATTATATTTTTAAAACTGACTAATATATCTGTAGAATTTTAAGAATTTATAAATTCTCTATTTATAAAATGTTTGAATTATTTTATAATTATTTATCTTAATATTATTATTATATTATAATATACTTACAAGCTTATAAGACTTATAAAAATAAATTTATTAGATGTTATAAATATTAATAAAACTTAATTTATATATAAAATGAAACAAGTATTAGTATATATAAACTAAGATTAACTTTCTAAGATTTGATATTAACTATCAAAATATTTAGATAAAATAAGAGAAAATTATAATAATCTATAAATAATCAGAGTTATAAATAATAAAAAATATATTATAATTTATAGTATTATAAAATTAATATTATTTATTTATTAAGAAATACTGGTAAATAATAATTTTACTTATAGATTATACTAAAAGATATTTTATAAAAAAGGTCTAGTATAGACTTTTTAATAGCTGAAGTTTATAAAAGCTTTGAATAGCTAAAGATAATATTTACAGAGAATATTATTATAATCTATTTTTTAAAAAAATAAGTATATATTAAGATGGATGTATTAGACTTTATAATCAATAAAATATTATTATAAAGGAATATTAGCAAATAGTAAATTTTAATTACTTTTTATCTATAAAAGATAATTATAATAAAGTACGATTAAAAAAATGAAAATAATAAAGTTATTTAAGGAATAATATTACTAATTAAAGAAAACAGATCTTCTAACACAGATACTGATTAATTATGTAAATCTAGATCTTGTATAAAAATAGATTTAATAAATATAATAATCCATAAAACTTTAATACTATTTTATATATTATCTGAATATATGAATTCCTGCAGATATAATATTATAATATTTAAATTACAAAAACAACTAATTATTAAAAGTTATAAAAAATAGATAAATTAGTTATATAATAGCTGTTAAACTTACTCCAATTATAAAATCTAGTAAGAACAGATCTAGATATTAAGATTATAAGAATTAGATAAATTCTTACATAAGAAAAGATTCTAAATAAAATATAATAAAAAAAGATAATAGATAATGTACAAAGGATGCAAGAGAGCAGAAGATTGATAGATTTAACTAGCTAGGGGCGGCTGTCTACTTAAGATATCAGTAGGATATTAAGTTATATAATTATTAATATAATATTATATAATATAATCTAATACTCTTCTGGCTTAAAATTCTATAAATAATATAAAAAAATAAAGTTATTTCTAATATTTCTTTTATATATAAATTCTTATTTCTAGTATTTTTATAAAATAAATAAATATTATAAATATAAATAATTTAATTAATCTATTTATTATTTATTTTTTAATTAAGATATAAATAAAATTAATATTATTAGCAGTAATAATCTATTTAAAAAAATAATATTTAATCTAAATATATTTAATATAGATATAATATTTTAAATTATATAATAATATAATAATATTTTAATTATCAGTCTAAATAATAATTAAATAAAATATTATAATCTATATTATATTATTTTATCAAAGATAAAGTTTATTAAATAATAATTAAAATTAAAATATTTTCTAAATAGTCAGTGTCTGAATAATATATTTAATTTTAATAAAATAAATATAATAATAAATTATTTTTTTAAAATATTATAAAATAAGTCTTCTGATAAGAATAAAGATATAATTATTTATTAAAATTAATTTATTAATATAAAAATCTGCCTAATCAGTATTATAATATATAAAAAATTTAAAATTATTCAAAATAAAAAAAATAAGATCTAATAATTTTTTTAAATAATAGTAGATTTAAATAATAATAATAAAATAAATTTTTAAAAAATTAATAATATAATAAGTAATTTTATTTACTGTATAAATTATATTAGAATATATTTTAATAATTAATTAAATTAAATATTTAAATTATTTTTAATATATTTTAATTTTATTAGTTATAATAAGATTCTTGAAGTTTCTAATAATTAAAATAATCTTAAGATTATATAAAATTAGAGAAGACTTATAATTATTAAGATTAAATTATTTTAAAATATTAAAAATATAGTATTTCTATAAGACTATAATATTTTTAATATAATAAATAAGATTAATATTAAGAAATTACTTTATATAGCTATTATTAATATATTTAAATATTTTATTAATTATATTTTTAATTTTTTTAATATAATTAAGATTAGATAATAGTAGCAAGATATTATTAATATAAATAAAAATATAAATATTATTATTATTAAATATAATATAATTTATATATATATATATAAACTTTTATAAGATAAAAAGATTATAAAATAATATATATTATTCTCTGAATAACTGCTTTAAACTATAAATAATTTTTAAAAATAATTTATAATAATCTAATTTCTTAAGACTTCTTAAAAATTAAATATAAAATAATTTATTTAATTTAATATTTAGAAAAATAGCTATAATATTAATATTATATAGATATTATTTAAATTTTATAATTAATATAATACAGAATTTAAGATTTATTAATTTTATAATAGCTATATAGATTTTATATATTTTAAAGTTTTTATTTAATTATTATTTATAGCTCTTAATTATAAAATATATTTTATAAATATTATCAGACTTAATCTATTAAATTTAATATATTAATAAAAATCTTATTTTCTTCTTTCTATAAATAATACAGAAGATCTTTAAATAAAAATATTATTTAATTTTATAATAAATTATTTTATATTATTTTATTAATTTTTTATATAATATAGTGTCTAATTATAAGAATAAAATATATTTTTCATTAAACAATTTTAATAAGATAATATTACTATATAATATTTTATTTAAAATATTGACATTAGCAGTATTAGTTATTAAGTTAAATAAGTTATTTATAATATATAATTATTTTAGAGAATTAATAAAATTAATATTTTTATATAGATTATAATCTATTTATAGAATTATAATCTATAAATATACAATTTTAAAAATTTTAAACTTAATTTTTTAATATTTATAAATTATTAAAAAAATTAATTTAAAATCTTAATTTAAGTACTAGACTGCTTTATATAATAAAATAAAAAAATATTTAATAAATTAATTTTATTATTATTAATAATTAATAATTTTTTACGGCTGATATTAATACTAAAGAAGATAATTAAAATTAAGATTTTAATATAAGATCTATTACTAGATTAATTATATATATATTAATAAAGAAAACTAAAGTTATAATTAAAAATAATATATTAATTATTATATACTCTCTGAGCTATAAAAAATTATTAATAATTAATTAATTAGATCTAATCTATAATCTTATAATATAGAACTAAATAAAAGAAATAATAATAATAAATTTATAAAAATTAATAAATTTAAATTAATTATTTTATATAAGTAAAAATTCAGATAAGATATACTAATATTTTTTAATATTTTAATTAATAATTAAAGAATTAATTAAAGTATTATTTAATTTATATTTAATATTTTAAAAAAATAATATAAAAATAGACTTTTTATAAAAAATAATATCTTTAATTATAATAATTATTTTTAATTTTAAGTTATAAATCTTATATAGATTTTTATTACAGCTAATAAATTAATTTTTATTTATTTTAAAATCTAGTTTATTACAGGTCTTTTTTAATATAAGATATTAATATTAATAATTAAAAGCTTTTTAATAGAAAATATTAGATTAAATATTATATAAAGTCGTATAAGATATTATATTAATAATATTATAAATAAATCTATTTTTAATATATTTAACTATCTATATAATATAATCTTACAGAAATCTAAATAATTAATTCCTTATTAGATAATAATTGTTGATTTTAATTATTTTATTAAAAATAAATTAATAATATAAACTAGAATCTTAAATAGTATCTTTAGATTTATAATAATTTTTTAAAAAACTATACTCTGGCGTGTTATTTATATAAAATATTTGATTGATATTTAAAATTAAGTTAATAAATAATTTTATAATAAAATAAATTTCTTAAATATATTTATATAATTCTTTATTATAAAGAATTAGTAGTATTATATAATATAATTAATAAAAATAATAAAATAGAAAATATTAATAAATTCTTTCATACAAATTAATTTATAGATATCTGTATAAATAAAACTTTTTAATTTAAACTTAATATTTTGTATTTTTTCATTAATAGATAAAATATAATCTTTATTTTTAAAATATAATTTATATAATTTTTAAAATATTCTTTTTAATATTTATATACTAATTATATACTTTACTAAATTATAAAACTTATATTTAAAAATGTAAATAATCTAATAATAAACTAGATAAATCAAAATTAATTTTAAATCAAAAAAATTATAATAATAATAATAAAAAATAAAATTTAATAGAGTTAGTTTTTTTTAATATTTATATAAAATAATTAATCTGTTTTAAGATATTTAATTAATTAGAACTTATATTATTAATAATAGAAAAACAATAATAATTAATTAGAGTATATTTATAATTCTTATATCTATTAATAATATTAATAAGAATTATTAAATTATTTAATTTAAATTTTATTTTAAGATTCTCTCTAATAAGTTAATAGATTAAGAAAAGATTATAAATTAAGATTAAAATATATTAAATATTAATAAATCTTAAAGAATTAAGCCGGATTAATTAATTAATTTAAATAGAGAGATTAAATATAATATTATTATATTTCTAAGTTTAGAATACTAAGTTTATAGCTATATAAACTAATATAATATATATATAATAATTAATAAAATTTATTTTTAAAAATATTATATAATATAATAATTCTAAATTAATTATTTAAAGATTTAATTAAAATTTTTATAGATTTCTTGAACTGCTTTATAATATTATAAAACAGATTTATTTAAATAATAATAATATTAAGAATAATAAATAATATTTATAAAAGAATTAATATTAATATCTATATTATTAAAAATCTTAATAATATTAATATTTAGACTATTATAGTTTATAATTAAAATATTTATTAAGATTAATTTAATAAAAATATCTGTGACTAATTCTGAAGTATTATTATTAATTATATTAATTAAAAAATTATTATATTCTCTATTATAATTATAATTTTTATTATAATCTTACTTATTATTTTTTGTTTTATTTTTATTTTTATTATTTATTTTATAATAATAGTTACTTGAGAAGTAATTATTATAAGATTAATAATAAATATATTATATAAAATTCTGATTTATAGAATTAAAGATTTAAAAAATTTTAATTAATTAAAAATTAAAATTATTATAATTTTTATTATAGTCTCTGCTATAGCTATAATTCTATTTTTAATTATATAATATAATAATTATATTATTAATAAAATAGATTAATACTATTTTTTGATTATATTTAAAAATAGTAAATTTTTAATAAATATTATATAAATTAGACTTTAAGAGATTATTATAGCTAATTAAAATTAAAAATTATTATATTATAGAAGTATTTTATAAAATAATTTAAAAATATATAAATTTAATTTAATTAGACAACTTAATTATCTCGCGCAGGCTATTAATTATTTTGGTTTGTTTTTTTAAAAAGATAAGAGAATTAATATTAATAAAATATATTATATTAATTATATTTTAAAATTTAGAGAATATATTAATATTTTTTAATATTTTATACATCTTCTTAATCTTATTATATATATCAGGGTTATTCTTATTTTTAAAATATAAAAAAAATATTAGAATTAATAAATTATCAGAGTATATTTATTAAAAAAAATTAACTTAATTTTATTTATTTAGATTTTTTATAAAAGACTTTTATAATTTTTTTATTTTAAAATCTTATTTTTTTTTATAGTTTAAAATCTTTAAAATTGCTTAGTTTTTATAGATTTTTTATATTTATTAATCTGTTTTTAATATTATAGACATTGTGCCTAGTAACTTTATGAAAAAAGTTTTATAATATAAGTTCTTTATAACAATAATATTATTTACTATCTTTTTTTCTATAATCTCCTATATATTTAAGATATATTTATAAATAGAACTTCTGTCTCTATGTTTTTTTAATTTTTATATTTTAAATAAATTAAACAATTATTATAGAACTAGTTTATCTAGCTTTTTGTAATTTTTAATTATTTATTTTTTATAATTTAAGTATTATAAGAATATACCTGCAAGATTCCAGACAGTCAAGAAATAAATAAAATAAAATTAAAATATTATAAAATATTATATTTATTATATCTATTTTTATAATAATTCTGGGGTTATTATAAAGTACTTAAGATTTTTATAATTAATAAATATCTTAATTATAAAATCTATTTTTTTTAGCTTCTCTAAATAATTTTATTATTATAAATAATTTTTAATTATAAATTTTATAATTCTTTTCTACTATAATTATTTTTTATAAATAAATGTAATTACAATTTATTAATTATCTATATTTCTTTATAATAATATATTATAAATTATAAAATTAAATATATCTATTTTAATATATACTTATTTTTCTTTTTTAAAGTAAATAGTTATAATATATTTTATAAATATTCTTTCAGTTATTTAAAGCTCTTGCAAGTATTAATTATAAAAAATTCTATATTAAATTCTTTTATAGACTTCTTTAGTAAGATTTATAAATAGAATTATTAGTTAGAAATTTTTTAAATAAATTACTAATATTAATTTATAAATCTTATAAATTAGAATATATTCTTTATATTTTATTATTTTAATTACTTATAAATTATTATAATTTATTTCAATTTTATCTATATATCTTCGCGGCTGATAATAAAATTAAAAAAGTTAATCTTTATTTATATAAATTAATACTTACTTAGTTTTATATATAAATCTATTTTAATTAAGATTTATAAAATCTTGCAAACTTATTTTTTATATATTTTAAGATTTTATAAATATGTTATAATATTATTAAGATAAATTATTATAAAGTTTTTTAAGTACTTTATAAATAAAATATTTATAAAGTCTTAAAATTCTGCAGATATATTAATTTGTTTAAATAATATAATTAAAATATTTTAATAAATTATATTTTATTTTAAAGACTGTTTTTTATTTATAATCTGCTATAAATTTTATTTTATAATAAAGTTTATAAAGATTAAGTTACATAAATTATAATATTTTTATAAGCTAATTAATATAATTATTAATTTATAATAATAAATACTTATTTTTAATAGTTTATTTATTTAATTTATAAGAAGTAATATATACTTATCAATTTTTATTTTTTTTATAAAGAGAATTAATACTCTGATAAATAATTTTAAATATTAGATTTATATATAAAATAGTTTTATAAATACTTTCAGACTATTTTTTAATCTGTGAATAATATTTTATAAATTAATTCTATTTTTAATTTATAGTCTTCTTTTAGATTAATTTTTGGATTAAAATCTAATTATAAAAATAGATAGTTTATTATCTTATTCTTTGCAAATATTATCTTAAAATTATAAAGCTATTTTAAAAATATTTTTAGTTCTATTTCTTTATAGGTAGATCTAATTATTATAATTTATAAATATTTAATATTTAATTTTTAATGTCTTTGCAAGAAACTCTGTTATAATAATATAATATATCTTAATTTATTATTTCTTATAAAATCTTAAATAATATTAATTAAACTCTTTAACAGAAGTCTTTATCTAATTTATAATATATTTAATATAATTTTCTCTGTATTAGATATTATAATAGTAATTCTTTTATAAATCTTATAATTATTTTCTATATTTATAAGATTTATTTTAAATATTATAGTTTCTTTTAATTAAATATTCTTATTATATAATAATCTTATAAAAGTCTTTATAAATATTATTAGTTATTTTATAATTTTTATTAATATTATAAATATCACATGTACTTCTATATTTATATTAATTAAGATATTAATTTTTTAAAATAAATTAATCTTATTTTATATAAGTAATTATTATTATAATCTTAGAATAAAATATATTATAAAAATATATTTACTAGCTTTTTATAATTTATTTAAATTATAAGTTATTTATTAAGATTTCTAATTCTTTATCAGTAACAGTTCTTTATTATATAATATTATTTTTCATAATTAAAATATTTTATTATTCTTATTAAAGAATCAGAAAAGTCCTTATAAATATAATACTTAATATTTCATATAAATATAATTTTAATAGATTATCTCGCGGGTTTTAAATAATAAGATTATAAAAATATATATTAAAATAATATTAAAAAATATATTTAATATAAAATTAATATAAAATTTATATTATTTGAAATATTATTATTAATCTTTTATCTAGCTTTTCTCGCGGATAGATATATCTATAAGAATTCTATAAATTATATACTATACTAGTATAATTACTTTTTAAGAGATTATTTTTATAGTATAAGTATTTCTTATTATATAGTATATTATAAGTATTATAAGGATTATTATTCTTATATTAGACTAAAGAGAAATTAATCTAAATATATCTTATTTAAGCTAAGGCTTAAAAAATATAGCAGATAGATCTTGATATTAATAATAATTAAAATAATTAATTATTTTATTTTTTATTATTTTATAGTTAGATAGAAGGTAATCTTATATCTAATTATTAATCTGACAGCAGATATAAATTTTTCTATAAACCTATCCTACCCTGGCTGTTAACAACTCTAACTCTAGTATACTATCTATATAAAATATTTAATTAATATTTAAAATTATATTAATAAATAATTTTATAATAAATAAAGAATAATAATAGATTCCTTTATAAAGATTAACTTGTGGATATTAATATCAATAAAATCAGTAAATTCAAACTTAATAACTTATATCTTCTTATTAATAAATAAAATATAATCTTTGCATTTAAAATAGAATCTATATAATTTCTAAAATGTTCTCTTTAGTATTTTTATATTAATTATATACTTTACTAAGTTATAAAGCTTATATCTAAAGATATAAATAATCTAATAATTAACTAGATAAATCAAAATTGATTTTGAATCAAGAAACTTATAAGAATAATAATAATAAAGAGATAATAACAATTAATCTAAGTATAATTATAATTCTTATATTTATTAATAATATTATTAAATATTATTCAGCTCTCTAATATTAAATTTTATTTTAGAATTATCTTTAATAAGTTAATAGATCAAGAGAAGATTGTAAATTAAAATTACGATATATTAAATATTAATAAGTCTTAAAACTTTAGGCTGGATTAAATATTTAGTTTAAATTAAAAAATTAAGAATAATATTATTATATCTCTAAGTTCAGGATACTGAGTTTATAAGCATATAGATTAATATAATATATATATAATAATTAATAAAACTTGTTTTTACAAATATTATATTATATAATAATCTTAAATTAATTATTTAAAAATTATAATTTTTAATAGACTTCTTAAATAATAAATAGCTTTATAATACAATAAGAATTATTTTATCAATAATAGTACTAATAGCAGTAAAAAGATCTATAGAAAATTCGAATAAATATGTATATTCTTAAAACTTCTAATAATATTAATATTTAGAATATTATAATCTATATTTAAAATATTTATTAAGATTAGCTTAATAAAGATATCTGTAACTCACTCTAAAGAATTATTATTAATTATATTAATTAAAAAAGTATCTTATTTTTAATTATAGTTATATTTTTTATTATAATTTTATCTATTATTCTTATTCTTATTCTTATTTTTATTTTTATTATCTATCTTATAATAATAATTATATTATATAAAACTACAATTGGCAGAATTAAAGATTGAAGTAATCTTAGCTAATTAAAAATTAAAATTATTATAATCTTTATTATATTTTCTATTATAATTGTAATTCTATTCTTAATTATATAATAAAATAATTATATTATTAAAAAAAGAATTAATAATATTTTTTTAATTATACTCAAAAATAATAAACTTTTAATAAATATTATATAAATTAAATTTTAAAAACTTATTTTAGTAAATTAAAATCAGAATCTATTATATTATAGAATTAAATCATTTTATAAAATAATCTAAAAATATATAAATTTAATTTAAATAGCTTAAATATTCTAATATTTATATTAATAAACAATATATATATTATAGAATTATTCAAAATTATAAGTTATATTTCTATTTATATTTAATTTTAAAGCTATAAAATACTGATTAAATATTAGAATAAATTTTATTTTTTAATAATATATTTTATTAATCGGATATTTTAGCTGCGGTAATAAATAATAATAATTTCAATTATTTAATTAAATATATAAAATGAAATCTAAAAAATAAAGAGATATAAGAAAATATATAAATATAAAAGATCTGCTTTTTTTATCTTTTGTTTAAGAAAACGTGAGATATTTTTAATATAAAAAATTTATAGATTTAAAATTGAGACACTGAATGTTATATTATTTTAAATAAAGATTATTTTTTTAATTATATTTTTTATTAATCTAGTAATATTTTATATTAGTTTAATATTTTATATAGTATAGTTAATCAAACTCTAAATTATAATATAATATTTCTTTACTTTAATAATCATAAGAATAGATATACTAAGATATAAAATATAATATATTATTATTTAAATATAAATTTTAATATTTGTAACAGTATCTCAGCTTATAAAATCTATAATACATAAAATTACTTTGATATTATTATATAAAATATAATTATTCAAAAAATTATAAATAAAAGTTATAAAGAATATAATATTCTTTTAATCAAATTAAATAGATATATAATTTATATAATAATATTAACTATAATATTAGATTTAATATTCTTGTATAAATAATTTATTTATATATATATTTTAAAGTTGAAAATAACTATAATAGTAAATTAACTTAAGATTGATAGCTTTAAATAATTAAATTATTAGATATATTTATTAATTAAGTCTAATATATTTATTAATTATAATTTATTATTATAAATATTAATTTTTTAATATTATAAATCATAGATACTTACTTTATAAAATTAATAAAATATAAGAGTTATTATATATATTTAATAATAAATTATCCAGTTATTTAATAATCTAAAGTTTATTTTTTACAGAGTGTAAATACTAATATTAAGCTTAAGTATTTTATTAAAAAATATAAAATATTTATATAAAAATAGATTTAATATTAGAAAATTAATAAAAACTGTGAATCTAATATTTTTATTAAATAAGTAAAAAATTAATTAATTAATGTTATCTTAATATTATATTATATATCTAAGATTAACAGCTCTTTAAAGTAATATAATAAATATTTTAGTTAAATAATATATAATCTTTTATAATTAATACTGCTAATCTAATTATTATTAGTTTATATATTTTAATAATAAATCTGATATATTACTGTTATAAAAAAAAGAAAGTATTATAAATTATTTAATTTAAATTTTATTTTGAATTTTTGATAAATATTTAAATATTTAGTATACATTTATTTATACAGAGAATTATATATATAAATAAGAAAGATATAATTGTATATAATTAAAAATATCTGATTAATTATAAAAAAATATATAATTATATTTTAAAAATCTAAAGTTTTATAGACTATAAGATTTATTAATTATATTATATTAAATTATATAACTTAAAATTATATCATAATAATAAGCATAATTTAAAGTCTAGTTTTTAAACTTTTATAAAATTATAATTTATTAATTCTACAAGAAATAATTCTGATTAATATATTAATATATTTTTCGTAATTTAATATAAAATTAGTATTAAGATTTTATTCATAAAAGATTTATTATTAATCAGAGATTAAGTTTAGATTTTGTTTAATTATTACAAAATTATAATTTATTGAAATTATTTTATTTCACTTTATAATCTCTTAAAGAAGTAAGAAGAATATTAATATTATTTAAATTTTTATATAGAACTCTCTTACTTCTATTATAAAAAATATTACAAAATAAAGAATTATTTTTGTAATTATTTTTAATAAATCTCAGAGTTTTAAAGCCAAAAAAAGATAAAATATATTAAATATTAATAAAAAGTATTATAATTCAAAATCTTTATATATTAAATAAGATTCAGCTATTTTATAAAATACATTATATTATTATATAATATTTCTTTTATAAAAAGTCTGTTATTCTAAGATTAGAGAGAATATAAAATCTTTAATTAATAATAGAAAATTAGAATAAATAAGTTAGATCTTTATTTAAAAATATTTATATTATATAAATTACTAATATTTTATATTATTTATAATAAATATTTTTAATATCTATATTATCTATAATATTTAAAGCTAGTTAATAAAAAGAAGAATTAATTTCTCTTAATAATCTTAATATTATTATAAACAAAATCTCTATTAACACTACTAGAAAAAGATCTTTATTATTATAAAAAAATAAAGAATTATAATATTATTAATAAATTGTATCAAAGAAAATATAAAATATTAATATTAATATATATTTTAAACTAAATATATATATATATATATTATTTATTTATTTAAATAATAAGATAACTCTTACTGCTTTTAGTTTATAAATTTATATAATAAATATAGTTATTAATAAAATATATAAATTTATAATCTTATTATTATATACTACTGTCTCTTACAAAAGATTTGTATAATCGCGCTAAAGTCAGGTTATATATATATTTTTTTTAATTAATATAACTGTCTATCTCTTTTTTTTAATTATTAATATTATTATAATCAGATATTTTCTTTATTCTCTAGATCTAAATTTAAAGTAAAATTATAAACTAAAATTATCTAATTAAGCTTATATTCTAGATTTTTATTATAATAACTATAAATTAATTAAGATTATAAAATAATTAAAATAATCTATACAGATTATTTATTTAATAATAAAATATATACTTTTAAGATTTGATAATATCTTCTAATTATATTCTGACTATTTAAAAAATAATATTAATAAAGATATATAATATATTATTTAATTAATTAAAAAGAACTTTTTTAAGATTTATTGAATATTTATAAATAATTTTAATTTAATAATCAGTTATATATTAGTAATCCAGATTATCCAAAAATAAATAACAGACTTAAAAATTATCTAAATTACTGTTTAATTATATTAAAAAACAGCTTATATAAATTATAAAATATAGAAATTATATTATAAAGAATTAATATAAAATTATATAATTAAATAAGTATTTAATTAAACTTATAACTGACTATTATAATTAAAAAGTTTTTAATATAAATATATATAATAGAAAATAGAAGAAAATCTATATTTAATTTTATATAAAAAACAATTCTCAGATTATAATTTAAATAATAATACAAGATTTAAATTAATAAGATTTAATTTATTTAGATTATAATTTTAAGATTATATTTTGAAAACCATAGATTAACTGTTTTACTCATTTAATCTTGATCTAATTAAATATATGTAATTTTTTTAAAAAAGAAGAGATATATAATATTAATTTCTTAATTAAGAATATTCTTAATAAAAATATTGTTAAGAAAGATGCTTTTTAAAAGAGTTTATATATATTATAAAATTAAATCAATATTTATAAAAAAAAATAATGGATAGTATATTAAAAAGAATAAAAATAATAATTAAGATAAATAATTATCATATAAGATATTAAAATCTTATAATAATTAAATTAAGTAATCTTTATAAAATAGCTTATTAAACTATTATATATACTAATTTTAAAATTATATTTTAAATCTATATAAAGATATATATATACTTTAGTATAATAAATAAAACACCCGGATAGTCCCGGCAACCGGGATTATACAAACTTTCTATAAAGAACTATAACTACTGACAGAAAATTATAAAAGAACAATTATAAAATCTATGAAATATACAGATATTTAAGATTATTATCTATCTTAAATATAAAGAAGTATATATTATTTTAGATAAATAGATTTATATAATAAAGATTAATAAAGATAGATATATTAATTATTTTAAAGTCTGCTTAATTATCTATAATAATTATTAATAACTAAATAAAAATTATAATATTATATATATATTTATTATCTTTAATCTTACTAGTAAGATATGATTTATTAAGATTATTATTAAAAAGCTTATTTAAGAATAAGTTAATATTACTATAATTTATTTATATATTACTATTAATAATAGATCTATTTATATAAAATAATTAAATTTAAAGAGAATAATAATATCTATTTGATTAAATATATATTATATAACTTAAAATAAGATAATTATCTCTGAAATAAAATCTTTAATAATAAATTATAAATTTTAGACTTTAAAAATATTATTAAAAAATCTTATTTCTATTTTTATAAATTAAGTCTTATTATCTTATATATAAATAAGATATTATTAAGAAAATATTGTATAAGTTCTAGCTATTAAGAATTTAGACTAGAAAATAAGAAATATAATAATAATAATATTAAAAATTTTATTATTATAATAAATAAAGTCAATTAGCTCTTTATATATATAATAATCTAATATTATATATTCTATTTTCTGTCTGTAATATTATTATTGAAATCTTATATTATATTATTTAATAATATAATAAGATTTTCTATTTTATGAATTTAGTTTTTTATTAGTCTATTTTTATTAAAAATATTTTATAAATAGCTAAATTATCTTTTCTAATATAAAGCTTTTTATTTATATTTTATAATTATAGGATTATTTCTACTTCTTATAAATAAAAATTAATTTTCTTTATTTTAAAATAGAGTTTTTAAATATATTTAATTTACTTAGAGATTTTAATTCTTATTTTTTTATAAGTATTTATTTTAATTACTTATAGATATTTTATTATAATAATATAAAAAATAATTTTTATAGAGACTTATAGAATATTTTTATATATAAAATTTATAAGAAATAATAAATTTATTTAATTATTTTATTTAAAATTAGTATAGTTTGATAAGTATTATTTAAGAATATTATTTAATTTTTTAATTTAATTATTAGTCTATAAATAATACGCTATATTTAATTCTTTTTTTATTTTAAGTATATAAATAAAATTAAATTAGAAATTCTTAAAAAATATTATTATAATCTATAATAATGTTTGCAGATATATTATATAATATAAATAAAAAATTATTTTATAAAATTCTTTATAAGATTTTTTTTGTTAATAATCTTTTATAAAAAAATAAGATAGACTATCTTCTTATATTAGTCTATTATTATTAAAATATTATTAAAAATCTTTTATAAATTTTTAATAATACTAGTACTCACGTGTAGATTAATAATAAAATTTATTATTATTTTTTCTTAGAATCTTTTAGATATAAATAAAGATTCTAATAATTTTTATTATTTTTTATAAATTATTCTATTATCTTAATATATTTTATAGACTTAATAATATTTATTTATAAGATTTTCTATTTTTAGTTATCAGAATTATTATAATATTAGCATTAGTATTTTCTTATTTATAAAATAATCTATAATAATATTATTATACAGCTTTATAAATATCTAAAACTTAAGAATATATTTATCTAAAATATATAATTATCTTACTCTTTATAAAAGATTTTTATAATTTTTTTATTATAAAGTTTTATTTATTTATTTTTATAGCTTTAAATCTTTAAAATCTTTTAAAGTTTTATAAATATTTTATATTTATTTATTTTTTATTAATATTACAGATACTGTAGCTAGCAGCTTTATAAAAAAGCTTTTATAATATAATTATTTTATAATAATAATACTATCTACTATTTATTTTTTATAATTTTTTATATATTTAAGATTACCCGCGAATAAGAATCTATCTAATATTTATAAATAAAGATTTTATTTTTATATTTCTTAAATTTTATAGTCTAAATAGATTAGATAATTATTATTAATCTAGTTTATCTAGTTTCTTATAATTTTTAATTATTATATTTTTTAATAATCTGAATATTATAAGAATCTATCTATAGAATTTTATATATTTAGATAATAAATAAGATAGAATTAAAATATTATAAATTATTTTATTTATTATATCTATCTCTGTAATAGGTCTGGGCTTATTATAAAATATTTAGGATTTTTATAATTAATAAATATCTTAACCGCAAGATCTGCTTTTTTTAATTACTAATATTATTTTTTAAATAATTTTATTATTATAAGTTGTTCTTAAGTATAGATCTTATAATCTTTTTTATTATAATTATTTTTTATAAATAAGATATAATCAAAGTTTATTAGCTATCCGTATTTCTATATAATAATATATTATTAATTATAAAATAAAAAATATCTATTTTAATATATATTTATTTTTTTTAAAATAAATTATTATAATATTCTTTAAGAATATTATTTTTAATTATTTAAAACTTTTATAAATATTTACTATAAGAAAGTTTATATTAGATTTTTTTATAGAATTCTTTAATAAAATCTATAAGTAAGATTATTATCTTAGTTTTATAAAAAATAAAATCAGATCTTATTTAATAATAGAAAGGTCTAATTATTTATAGACTTTTTATTTTATATTTTATAAAAGTAATTTAAAACATAAATATAATTATATAATATTTAATTTTTATATTTTATATTTTATAATCCGGTTCTGTTTTTATCTTCTTTTAATATTATAAATATATAAAATATTTTCTTTTACAAGAAATTAATCTTAGAGTTTATAATTATATTTTTTATTTATAATTCTTTGAATTATGTAGCTATGTTTTAAGAAATTTATAAAATCTTATTTAATTATTCTCTTAAAAAAACTTTATAGTTTTCTTTTTTTATAAATTATTAAAAATATAATTTAGATATATTATTATAATTTATATTTATTAATTTTTTTCTTAATTATTAATTTTTATAATAGACTCTTGCTGAGTAATAATTAATTAAATAATAATATAATTATAAATATTATAATATTTATTATTTTATAAAGAATATATATATATATTAATCTTTTTTAATTTTATAGATAAAATATCAGTGTTACTTAAAATTTAAAATCTTTTTTAATATTTATAATAATTCTAAGTCTTTGCTCTATTTCTGTAATTTATTAAAATATATTAAATTATTTGTAAAACTTTTTGAAAGATATTAAAATTATATTTAATTTAATTTTCTTTTTATAATTATTTTATAATTAATTGTAAGAGAATTAATAGAGTTCTTGTAACTATAGTATTTAATATTTTATATAAATATAGTTTTAACAGACTATCTTGCAGATTTTAAATAAGAAGATTATAAAAATATATAATTTAAAATAATATAAAGAAAACATATTTATTATTAAATATAGACAAAATTTATATTATTTAAAGTATTATTACTTGCTTTTTATCTAGTTTCTTTGATAAATAGATATATTTACAAGAATTTTGTGGATCATATATTATAATATTTATTAACATAATATCTTTGTGAGAGACTGCTTCTATAGTAACCGACCCCTACGCGGCTTACTGCTCTGAGATTATCTGTAGAATAATCTCAATATCTTAACAGAGTTAATATATTAATATTATCTTTCTTAAAAAATTAATTATTTTATTGAGTTATATTTTTTAAAGCTATTATAATATTTATAGATTATTATAAAATTAAAAATTAAATCTAATAATCTATCTGTATATTAAAATATATTCAGAAATCTAATATTATATATTTTATATAAGAATATAAGATATTAATATTTAGACTTTATATTAGATTAAAGAGTAAAGCTTCTTATAATAATTAAAAAAAAATTTATTAAAAATTAAATAAAGCTCAGAATCTTACTTTGCTATATTATATTTAAAAAGATTTATATAAATTTAATCACTCCGGCTCTTATAATTAATAAGAGATAATTTTCTAAATATCTTAAGAGATATCTTAAGTATAAAAAAATATACTTAAATTATAAATATTAATAAAAAATAGACTTATAATCCAGAGATATTTAAAAATTAATTTTAATAATATAAAAAATTATATTAAAATATAGAATTATTTTAAATAAAACATAAAATTTTAATAAGACAGACTTTTAAATAGATATTAGAAAAAATTAATAAATTATTACTTAAGATTTTAAATAATATTATTATATTAAAAATAATATAAATAGAAAATATATAACTATTATAAAGATAATTAATATAATTAAAAAAGTCTTATTTTTTTATCTTAATATTAAAAAAGTATATCTTAAAAAATTAATTCAATTATATTAAAACTGACTTATATATTAAAATTACTAAATTAGATTATATAATAAATAAGATAATATTTTAATAAATTTAATATTTTAATCTTATTATAAAATAATTAATTAAAAAAATATATTAATTTCTAATCTATAACAGCTATAAATTTTATATAATATATAAATTTATAAAATATTATAAAAAAATAAGATTATTCTTTTTATATTAATTTCTTATTTAAATTATATTTTATAATTTTTAGATATTAGAATTTTTTATATCTATAAATATTAATATAGTAAAGTAATTATTATTATTATTTAAATTAATTATAAAATCTTTATTAAAAAAGAATTTTTAGCAGTACTTATCTCTATTTAAATCAAAATATTTAAATATTAAATTATATAATATAGATTTTGCTTAACAGAATTAATGTTTTAAAAAATAATACTGAAATAATTTTATATTTTATTTAATAATACTAGTATTTATAGCTATTTTTTTTTAATAATATTTTAATAATTTTAAAATAATTTACAACTATTGCTAATTATCTTTCTTATTTAAAGAAATTAAACTTAAATTATAAATATTATTGAAATATATTAATTAAGAAGTATATAATATAAATATATTTTATTAATATTTTAAAATAAAATTTAAATTAATCTGCAGCCGCAGTTCTTGCTTAATTTAATTAAAAAAAATCTTTAAATATTATTTATAAATAAACAAAGTTATTAGCAGTAATAATCTGGCTAGAATTAATTAGATTAAAAAAAATCTAATATTATTAAAAAAAAACTTACTTGTATATAAGATAGAAAAAGATTATAATTAAATTATATTAATATATATTAAAATAAGAATTAATTATATAATAAATCTAAATATTTAGAAAATTAGAATAGTTATTAAGCTTTATTTTTTTATAAAAAATATCTGGTTTTATTAAAATTTAAAGAATTAATAGTTATTTAAAGAACTATATTTCTTATCTAATTATATTAATATATTAACTCTGTTGAGACATTGGGATTGCCCTACAGGCGATCTCGGAGCGGTTAGCCGTGTAGGGGTCGGTTATAGATATTTCTTATAATATAGTATATCACAAGTATTATAAGGATTACTATCCTTACAATATTATTGAAATACTTAAGATCTTGAAGAATCTCTAGAAAATTTAATATTATACTTACATAAGTTAGTAATATTATATAAAATAATAATTTAAAGATTATGAATATACTAAAAATATGCAGAAAGGTTATATTTATGAAGAATATTATAATTAATTATAATAGTATTTTTATAATATAAAGGAAATTACTATTAAAAAGAAATTTATGAGATAGAATTATTATTAATTTATATTACTTATTAATTTATTTAATATAATAAACTGAAAAAAAACTATTATAGCTGTAAATAATGAAGAATTAACTTAGTATAAAAACGTATAAATATACTCTTTCTTTATTAAATAAGTAATAATATAAAAGATTTAATAAAAAGAGAGATAGATATCGGTTTTTCTCATAAAAATAAAAAATATTCAATCAAAGAATATAATTAAATATTTATTATTTAATTAATAATGTAAGTTATATTTATAATTTAGAGAAAAAGAGATTATTCAAAAAGATTCTAAATATATATAAAAATTAGCAGAAAAGACAATAGTCTGTATATAAAGTTATGAATAAAAATACTTGAATAAAATAATTAATTTATATTGCAGAAAATCTTTAAAAAATAATATAAAAGAATTAGATTCTTATTTCTGAAGATTATTATAAATCAAGTAATTAATATTTTAATAATATTAAATATTAAATACTTAATCTATAGAGTTATTAATCAAAGAGCTATATAAAACTAAGATCTGAAATTAATTTATGATATATTTATTTTAATAATTAAGATTAGAAGAAGAGAAGTTATTAAATATATTATTAAAATATAACTAAATATTAAAATACATATTAAATTTGAAATATATATATATATACTAAATTATTTACTTACATAAAATATTATTCTAGAGTTAATTTAATTAAGAGAATATAATAAAAACATTAAATCAAATTTAACTTATATCCGTATTAAGATTATCTAGTTCAGATTAAAAGATATAATAATAATATAATTTTTTATTTAAATATTAATTATTATATTTCAGATCTAAGTCAAGAAAGAAAAGTAATGTTAAAAACTGATATAAAAATATTGATTATTTTATTTTAAAATATTAAAAACACTTTATATACAAAGCCAAAAGGTAAATATAAAGATTATTAGTTCTTAATAGTATTAATAATTTTTTAAAATCTTTAAATCAAAAAATATTAAAGATCTTATTTTATTTTATAATTTAGAAATTAATTATACTATTAAATTAAAATAAAAGAATAATAAAGCTTAGAAATTATTCTGAGAGTCTATTTATAGTATATTAAATAAAAAGCTTTTTAAATTATTAAACAAAGAATTTATTTATATCACTACCTTTGCAACTGCAATTCTTATTTCTTTTTGGATTAATAAATATCTTGCATATATTTTAGAAAAATATTAAATAAATTTTATATAAATATCCGTATATATTTTACTTAATCTATTTAAATAATATTTTTAAGTTTTTATTAAAGATTTAATAATAATATCAAGATTATATTAAATAAAGTTTAAGTAAATTATAAGAGACAGAGCTATATTTAAATATTAATAAATTTAAATTTAAATGAAGAATATTAAATATTAAAAGTTTATTATTAAGATTAGATACAAAGTAAGTATAAATCTTAATAAAATCTATATTATATAAAAATAAAAACTTTTTATTATTAATTTATATTAAACCTTTTAAAAATACTCAAGTCCCTTCATTACTTTATTAAACAAATGTAATTTTAATAAATAAAGAAATATAGGAATAATTTTATTTATTTAAAAATATTGTTTTATATTCAATTAATATTTAGTTTTTCAATTCTAAGTAACAGACAGTACTAAGGACAGACTTATTAAATTTTAATATTAAAAAAATATATCTTTTAATAAAATAAAAAAAAGCTGTTTCTATTTATATATATATTCCTTTTAAATTATTCTCTTTAGCTAACAACAATTATAAGATTTATAATAAAAAGCTATTAAGAATTATTTATTATATTAAAATTTAAGATATAAGACTATATTTTATTAAAAGGTTTAAAATAACTATTAATTATAAAAATCTAAAGTATTTCTACTATTTATAAAAATTATTTAAGTAATATATTCAATAAAATATCTTTTAAGAAGTTTAATTCTTTTTATTTCTTATTAATAATAATAATATTAGTTTATATTTATAAAATATCTCTTATAAAATATTTACTTATATTATTTAATAAAATCCAATTATTTATTATTATACTAGAAATATTTTATATACTAATTATTAAATACTATAAAATCTTATATATAAATAAAATTAGAAACTATTTTCAATACAAACTTATTATTATTAAGTAATTTTAATATATATAAATATCATAGATTATATCTTTACTAATATATACTTAAAAAAATATTATATTAACAAAACCTTTTTAATTGTTGATTTTCTTCTATTATTTATATAAATAAATAGATTATTATGAGTTAATTATAATTATTAAATAATAATAATAATAATAATAATAATATAGACTTCTTTTTAAGAAAATATATTATTTTCTTATAAAGTCTCTTATTTTTTTATACTATA
This sequence comes from Aspergillus heteromorphus CBS 117.55, assembly GCF_003184545.1. NCBI lineage: Eukaryota > Fungi > Ascomycota > Eurotiomycetes > Eurotiales > Aspergillaceae > Aspergillus > Aspergillus heteromorphus. The sequence continues at coordinate 10,272 of NW_020290473.1, read as the reverse complement.
TGCTTATATATTCTATAATACATAATAATTAATAACTCTAGAACTAGTTTTATAAACTATTATCTTTATAAAAACTATATAAAATAAACATTCTAATATATCTCTTGATAAATTATTAAATAAATATTAAATAAAGACTTATTATAGATTTATAAATATTAATCTTAAAGTTTTATTTTTATTTAAGATTTCTGGACACTTTAGTAAATTATCATTATTGATATTTATTATAATATCTCTAGATCTCTATTATCTTTAATAAAAACAACTCTTTCATTAAGTATTATATTTTTTATTATTTATTTTCTACTATTCTGAATTATAAAATATATCTAATTTAAATAAATAATTAATCTTACTTCTTTAATACTTTTCTGAATATTCTTTCTATTAAATATAAATTAAGAAATATCTTTTAAAACTATTAGAAAAGATATATATCTAACTATTATTTAAATTTTTAGATACTAAATATATATTAATTATAATAAATTGTTAAACTAGTCTAGATCAGAAAATAATTCTAGCTTTAATTAAATATTTTTAAATATAAAATATAAAATATTTTAAATTTTTATTAAGCTTTTAATTAATATCTAGATTCTATATTAATAAAAGTCTGATTAAGATTATTTTAAAAATTTTATAAAAATATAAACTTACTTATTAGTTATGAAATATTATTATTATTAATATTATTATATTTAATATTATTTTTTCAGAGTTTCAGGCTTAATTTAATTAAAATATTTATTTTCATAATACTTTAATAAATTCTAATCTTATAATGATTATTTAAAGCTAGTATTACATTCTCTGCCTTAGTTATATCATTTAGGTTCTTATTATATCTTTTATTTATTATTCTGAGTTTTAATAATAGATTTATAGAATTATATAATTTCTAAATATAAATTTCTAATATTAAAAGAAGTTTTAACTTAATAACTAAAATTTATTTTGATATATTACCTTTTCTTTTATTATAAAATTTAATAAAACTTGATTTATTTTATAATTTATTATATAATTAAGTTATAATTAAGTATCAAGAGCTTTATCTAGTACTGAGATTATAATTACATTAATTATTTTTATTTCATTAAAATAAAGTAAAAGCAGCTAGAATATCTGCTTAGACTTTTATATCTTTTTTCTCCCTTTATCTTTCATCTATTAGAGAATAATAAATCTATAACTTATAAGATTTATAATATCTATAATAATATCTTTGATTATCTTACTTAATGTAATAATTTTTTGATATAAAAGCAGATATTCCGAAAGAAAAAGATTCTAAAACATATATATTAAAAGCTTTATAAATACTATTATTAAATTTAGTAAATTAAAGATTATATTTATATAATTATAATTATTCTAGATCTTATATTAAAATTAGAAAGATTCAAAAAGAGTATCTGACTAGATATTAATATTAATTAATAAATAATACTTTAAATATTAAATTATCTTTAAGAAGATTTTCTATTTTTACTATTAATAAAACTTTATTATTATTATATTATTTATAGTCCTTAGTATACTCTCAAGTCTAAATAAAAATGTTTATAATATTTAAAGAGCTTAAGATCTATTTTAACATTAAAGATATATAAACTATTAAAAACTAGAATATTAAATTAATAGTTTTTCGAATTATATTAATCTTAATAATTATCTAGAAATTACTGATTATTTACATATATTTATGTATTATAATTCGGTTATAATTATCTTTTTATTCTTTAATGTATAATTATAAACTTTCTAATTATTATAATTAATATTAATTATATTAAATATTTTTTTATAATTCTTAAACTATTTACTACTATTATCACTGCTATCTATATTTTAAAATTATTATATTATTTATATTTTAGATATATATTAATTATTTTATTATTATTACAAAATATTAGACTACTCTTAATAATTCTATTATAGATTTTAGAATATTGACAGCTAAGAATTAAAAAAAAATAATAAGTTAATAATAATTTTCTATATTAATAAGAATAAGAATATACATAATCTTAATAATAATGTTAAGAATAGAATATTATCAAAAGAATTAAGCTGCTTTTTAATTCAATAACATTATATATATTTAAATAGAGATAAATACTTAAGCTATATATAATTATATTCATTATGAATCAGAATAATATAAAAAATAGCTGAAATAATAATTTATATTCTTTTTTTAATACTCTAATCTTATTATATTTAGATTTTTAATATTATTTATATAAATCTAATATAAAATCTAGTATACTGCTGATTACTGACTGCTAATTAAAAAAAATTATTAATTATTAATTAATCTTATTAATATCTTATTTTAATAATATTATAATTAAATATATATTATTACTAATATGTTATTTCTTTAGAAAGCTTATATAAATTATTAATTAATTTATAATTATTATCTTTTAATTATAACTGATTTTCCTAATTTATAATCAAGATTAATTAAAGTAATCTTTTAACTATAATATATTCTTTATTATATAGTTAAGAGGATTCTTATATCTTAATTTAATTATCAGATTATTATTAAGATTAGGTTAAGACATAATAGTTAGATATAACCACTCTATAGCAGAGAATTAGATTATACTTTAAATCTTTATTACTTAAAATATAAAAAACTGACAATATCGATAATTACTGATTAGTAATATATGAAGGATGCCAGGGAGCAGAAGATTGATTGATTCAACTAGCTAGGGGCGGCTGTCTACTTGAGATACTGACAGAGTATTAAGTTATATAATTAATAATATAATATTATATAATATAATTTAATACTTTTTAGGCTTAAAAGTATATAGATAATATAAAAAAATAAAATTATTTCTAATATATTTTTTTATATAAATTCTTATTTTTAATATTTTTATAAAATAAGTAAATATTACAGATATAAATAATTTAATTAATCTATTTATTATCTATTTTTTAATTAGAATATAGATAAAGTTAATATTATTAATAATAATAATCTATATAATAAAATAATATTTAATCTATATATATTTAGTACAGATATAATATTGTAGATTATATAATAATTTAATAATATTTTAATTATTAATCTAAATAATAACTGGGCAAGATATTATAATTTAGATTATATTATTTCTTTTAAAAATAAAATTTATTAAATAATAATTAAAATAAGAGTATTCTTTAAACAACTAATATTTAAATAATATATTTAATTTTAATAAAAAAAATATAATAATAAATTATATTTTAAAATATTATAAAAAAGATTCTTTGATAAAAATAAAAATATAGTTATTTATTAAAGCTAATTTATTACTATAAAAGTCTGTTTAATTAGTATTATAATATATAAAAAAATTAAAATTATTAAAAATAAAGAACAAAATAAGATATAATAATTCTTTTAAATAATAATAGATTTAAATAATAGCAGTAAAATAATTCTTAAAAAAATTAATAATATAATAAATAATTTTATTTATTATATAGATTATATTAGAATATATTTTAATAATTAATTAAATTAAGTATTAAAGTTTTTTTTTAAAATTCTTTAATTTTATTAGCTATAATTAGATTTTTAGAATTCTTAATAACTAGAATAATCTTAAGATTATATAGAATTAAAAATGACTTATAATTCTTAAGATTAAAATATTTTAAAATATAAAGAATATAATATTTTTATAAAATTATAATATTTTTAATATAATAAATAAGATTTATATTAAGAAATTATTTTACACAGCTATTTTTAATATATTTAAATATTTTATTAATTATATCTTTAATTTTTTTAATATAGTCAAGATTAGATAATAATAATAAGATATTATTAATATAAATAAAAATATAAATATTAGTATAGATAAGTATAGTATAAGAGTGTGTGTTAAGATAGTATAAAGAAAGTATATCTATTACAAAGTTAAGATAATATTTATATTACTTAAAATATTATTACTAGTCTTCTATCTAGCTTTTTTTATAAATAGATATATTTATAAGAATTCTATAAATTATATATTATATTAGTATAATTACTTCGCGAGAGACTGTCTCTGTAGTGTAAGTATTTTTTATAATATATTATATTATAAGAAACTGTCTCTGCAGTATAAATATTTCTTATAATATATTATATTATACGAATTATAAAGATTACTTTTTTTATAATTATTATTTTTCTTAGAATCTTAATCTTTAAGATTATTATTTATAAAAAATTAGATATTATTAAAATCTCTGTTATAAAATCTTCTTTATAAAAGAATTAATTAAAAAAAATAATTTTTTTTTATAATATTTATTTTATATAAGCCTATTATAACTATTTTATATAGTTATAATTATATTATTATTTATTATATTTTAGATTTCTGCAGTTATAGCTAGATAGTAAATAATTATAAATATTTTTATAATTATAATTAAATAATAAATATAATATAATATTTTTAATTTAGATATAAATCAGGACTTAGAACTTAGAACTTAAAATTTTAAGAAAGAGTATTTTTTTTAATTTTTTTTTTTTTTTATTTTAATTTTCTTTATTCTCTAATTTTTTTTTCAATTCCTGTAGTTTTTTCTTTTTTAATTATTATTATTATTATAAGTAAATACTTATTTAAAGAGCTTTTATAATTATTTATATTCTTATAGCTATTTTATATTTTTATAACTTATTTTATATTTTTATAATTTATTTTATATCTTCGCGGCTGTTTTATATCTTTATAATTTATTTTATATTTTTATGACTATTTTATATCTTTATAATTTATTTTATATTTTTATAATTATTTTATATTTTCCCGGCTTATTTTATATTTTTATAACTATTTTATATTCTTGCGGCTTTAAAATATCTATATTAGATTATAGAATATAATATTTTATAATTTTTTATTAATTTATAGATATTTATTATTTTATAAGTTTAAGATATATATAGTCTAATCTAAGAATTATAATTAATTATTTTAATATCTTTTTTTATATTATATATCTGCCGGTCTCTTGTTCCGCGAAAAGATTATTATTTTTATTATTAAGTTTTTATTTTTATTTTTATTTTTTATTTTTTTTTCTTTTTTTATAAATATCCGCGGTAAATAGTTTCTTAAAAAGATTTATTTTATATCTTATAATTAATATAGAATTAAAATAGTTTATTCTTATAATTATTATTATTATTATTATTATTATTATTATTATTATTACTACTGCCGCCGCTGCTGCTATCTTTATTATTATTATTATTATTATTAATATTACTATTATTTTTACTATAATCTCTCTGTTTTTTTTTTAATAAATATCTATTTTTTTTTATAAAATATAAAAAGCTAATTTATATATAATTTATTATTTTATTAATTAAGATTCTTAAGATAATTTAATTCTCTGTAATATTATTTTCTTATATTTTTCTTATAATTTATTATTATAATAAAAATATTATTTTAAATAATATTTTTATTGTTTCTATAATTTATAGATAATAAATAAATAGATTATTTTTTTTAAAAAAAATATACTTAGATTTATTTAAGATTAATTTATTTTATAAAATATTAAGATTATAAACTAGACTTTAATTTAATTTATAAATTTACTTATAATAAACTAATTTATTAATATTTTTATAATTATATTAATAATTCTGTCAGATCTTCTTCTCTGAATAAAATTATAATTTTTATTTAATTAAAAAAATATTAAATTATATAATTAAGAATATAATCTATTTTTTTTATTAGATTTAGTAATTATTATTAACTAGAGATTCAAATTTAGTTTTATAAGTTTTTTTTTATAACTAAAGCTGATTAGTTTTTTTTCTTTAATTAAATATATAATATATATTATAATTTCTTAGATTTAAGAATATTTATAATATATATTAATAATAATTATAAATAAAAATATAATAACTATATCTAGATTAAATATAAGATTTATATTTTATAAATTAAATAATTAGTTTATTTATTTTTATTTTTATAAATATTTATTATATCTTATATTTTAAACTATAATTAGATATAAATTCTTGCGGGTGATTTGTTTTATTATTTTATTATTTTATTTTTATTTTATTTTTTAAAAAAAGATTATTCTTATAAATAAATGTTTTATAAAATTATAAATAATATAGATTTATAATTAATTTTTAGATATTATTTTTATTAGAATAATTTTTTTATTTAATTAAGATTTTTAAAAATCTATTTTAATTGTATTAAACTAATAAAATCTCTGAATAATATTTATAATTATTTTTTTTTATAAAAAGATATTTTTATAAGTTTATTCTATTTATTTTATAATATTTATAAAATAATAATATATAGAATATATTATATATTTATAATTTTATAAATAACTTTAGTCTATAGATTTATAAGTCTATTTATTTAATAATATAATAAGATTTTTTATTTTATAGATCTAGTTTCTTATTAGTTTATTTTTATAAAAAATATTTTATAAATAATTAAATTATCTTTTTTAATATAAAGCTTTTTATTTATTTTTTATAATTATAAAATTATTTCTATTTTTTAAAAAAAGAAGTTAGATTTTTTTTATTCTAATATAAATTTTTTAAATATATTTAATTTATTTAAAGATTTCAATCTTTATTTTTTTTATAAAAATTTATTTTAATAACTTATAGATATTCTATAATAATAATATAAAAAAATAATTTCTTTATAAAAATTTATAAGATATTATTATATATAAACTTTATAATGAATAATAAATTTATCTAATTATTTTATTTAAAATTAATATAGTTTTATAAATATTATTTAAAAATATTATTTAATTTTTTAGTTTAATTATTAATTTATAAATAATAAACTATACTTAGCTTTTTTTTATTATAAGTATATAAATAAAATTAGATCAGAAACTTTTTATAAAAATATTATTATAATTTATAATAATCTTTGCAGGTATATTATATAAATAAAAAATCTTTTTAATAAAAATTCTTATAAGATTTTTTTTATTAAGACTTTTTTATAAAAAAATAAAATAAACTATGTTATTATATTAATCTATTATTATTAAAATATTATTAAAAATCTTTTATAAGTTTTTAATAATACTAGTACTTATAAATAAATTAGTAATAAAGTTTATTATTATCTTCTTTTAAAGTTTTATAAATATAGATAAAGATTTTAATAATTTTTATTATTTTTTATAAATTATTATATTATTTTAATATATTTTATAAATTTAAAAATATTTATTTATAAAACTGCTTATTTTTAATTATTAGAATTATTATAATATTAATATTAATATTTTTCTATTTATAAAATAATTTATAATAAAATTATTATATAATTTTATAAGTATTTAAAGCTTAAGAATATATTTATCTAAGATATATAATTATTCTGCTTTTTATAAGAGATTTTTATACTTTTTTTATTATAAAATCTTATTTATTTTCTTTTTTTTATAATTTAAAGCTTTAAAAATCTCTTAGTTTTTTATATATTTTTTATATTTATTAATCTTTTATTAATATTATAGATACTGTGACTAGCAGCTTTATAAAAGAATTTTTATAATATAATTTTTTTATAATAATAATATTATTTACTATCTTTTTTTTTATAATTTTCTTTATATTTAAAATATATCTGTAAGTAAGAATTTATTTAATATTTATAAATAAAAATTTTATCTCTGTATTTCTTGATTTTTATAATCTAAATAAATTAAATAATTATTATAAAATTAATTTATTTAATTTTTTATAATTTTTAATTATTATTTTTTTTTATGATTTAAATATTATAAAAATATATCTACAAAATTCTGTGTATCTAAATAATAAATAAAATAAAATTAAAATATTATAAATTATTATATTTATTATATTTATTTTTATAATAGCTCTGAGCTTATTATAAAGTATTTAAAATTTTTATAATTAATAAATATTTTTATTATAAGATTTATCTTCTTTAATTAAGAATATTATTCTTTAAATAATATTATTATTATAAATAGTTTTTAATTATAAATTTTATAATTTTTTTTATTATAATTATCTTTTATAAATAAAATATAATTAAAGTTTATTAACTGTTTATATTTCTCTATAATAATATATTATTAATTATAAAATTAAATATATCTGTTTTAATATATATATATTTTTTTTTTAAAAGTAAATAATTATAATATTTTTTATAAATATTATTTTTAACTATTTAAAATTTTTATAAATATTAATTATAAGAAATTTTATATTAGATTATTTTTTTTTTCTTTATAGAATTTTTTAATAAGATTTATAAGTAAAATTATTATTTATAAATATTTTTAAATAAATTATTAATATTAGTTTATAAATTTTATAAATTATAATATATTTTTTATAGTCTATAACTCTGACTACTTATAAATTATTATAATTTATTTTAATTTTATTTATATATTCTTACAGCTGATAATAAATCTAAAAAAATTAATCTTTATTTATATAAAATAATACTTACTTAGTTTTATATATAAATCTATCTTAATTAAAATATATATAATTTTATAAATTTGATTTTTATATTTCTTTAAATCTTGTAAGTATATTATAATATTATTAAAATAAATAATTATAAAATTATTTAAATATTTTATAAATAAAAAATTTATAAAATCTTAAAATTCTATAGATATATTAGTTAGTTTAAATAATATAATTAAATATTTAAATAAGTTAAATTTTATTTAAAAAACTATTTTTATTTATAATCTATTATAATTCTTATTTTATAATAAATTTTATAAAAATTAAATTATATAAATTATAATATTTCTATAAGCTGATTAATATAGCTATTAATTTATAATAATAAATATTTATTTTTAATAGTTTATTTATTTAATTTATAATAATTAATATATACTTACAAGTTTCTATTCTTTTTTTTTATAAAGAGAACTAATATTTTAATAAATAATTTTAAATATTAAATTTATTTTTAATTTATAGTTTTCTTTTAGATAATCTTTAAAATAATATTTAATTATAAAAATAAGCAGTCTATTGTTTTATTCTCTGTAAATATTATTTTAAATTATAAAATTATTTTAAAAATATTTTTAAATCTGTCTTTTATAAATAAATCTAATTATTATAATTTATAATTATTTAATTTTAATCTCTTATAAGAAATTTTATTATAATAATATATTATATTTTAATTTGTTATTTCTTATAAAATTTTAAATAATATTAATTAAATTTTATAATAGAGATTTTTATCTAGATTTATAATATATTTAATATAATTTTTTATATTAGATATTATAATAATAATTTTTTATAAATCTTATAATTATTTTTTATATTTATAAAATTAATCTTAAATATTATAGTTTCTTTTAATTAAATATTATTATTATTTAATAATCTTATAAAAATCTTTATAAATATTATTAATTATTCTGTAATTTTTATTATTATAAATATTAGATTTATTTCTACATTTATATTAATTACAATATTAAAATTTTTAAATAGATTAATCTTATTCTATATAAATAATTATTCTTATAATCTTAAAATAAAATATATTATAAAAATATATTTACTAGTTTTTTAAATCTATTCAGATTATAAATTATTTCTTAAAATTTTTATTCTTACTAGTAATAATTTTTATAATATAATCTTATTTTTTATAATTAAAATTTTTATTATTTTTATAATATTAATACAGAGTCTTATAGAATAAATATTTTTAATATATTTAATTATAAGAATATTTTTCTGTAGAAATCTCTTATAATAGCTTTAATTATTAAATTATTTTATTTAATTTATAAATAATAATAATTTTTTTTATAAGTAATTAATCTTTTTATTTTATTAGTTAATATTTAATCTTAATTTTATAAGTAATATAATTAAATCTTATTTAATAATAAACAAATTCAGCTACTTATAAATTTTTTATTTTATATTTTATAAAAATAATTTAAAGAATAAATATAATTATATAATATTTAGTTTTTATATTTTATAATCTAATTTTATTTCTATCTTTTTTTAATATTATAAATATATAAAATTCTTTTTTTTATAAAAGATTATTTTTAAATTTATAATTATATTTTTATTTATAATTCTCTGAGTTATCTAGCTATATTTTTTTAAATTTATAAAATTTATTTAATTATTTTTTAAAAAGAATTTTATAATTTATTTTTGGATAA
>NW_020290472.1:0-91015 GCF_003184545.1 Aspergillus heteromorphus CBS 117.55 | reverse complement strand
TTTATAATAAATTTTATAAAAATTAAGTTATATAAATTATAATTTTTATAAGCTAATTAATATAATTATTAATTCGCGTAATAAATATTTATTTTTAATAATTTATTTACTTAGCTTATAATAATTAATAATAATTTATAAGCTTTTATTTTTTTTTTATTAAAAGAACTAATATTTTAATAAATAATTTTAAATATTAGATTTATTTATATAAAATATTTTATAAATATTTTCAGAGTATTTCTACTATATAAATAATATTAATAAATTAGATTTATTTTTAATTTATAGTTTTTTTTCAGATTAATCTTTAGATTAATATTTAATTATAAAAATAAATAGTCTATTATTTTTTTTAAATATTGTTTTAAATTTATAAAGTTATTTTAAAAATATTTTTAGATCTATTGCTTTATAAATAGATCTAATTATTATAATTTATAATTATTTAATCTCTAATCTCTTTGTAAGAAACTCTATTATAATAATATTATATCTTAACTTATTATTTCTTATAAAATTTAAATAATATTAATTAAACTCTGTAACAGAGATCTCTGTCTAGATTTATAATATATTTAATATAATTTTCTTTATATTAAATATTATAATAATAATTTTTTTATAAATTTTATAATTATTTTTATATCTATAAAATTAATCTTAAATATTATAGTTTTTTCTAATTAAATATTATTATTATTTAATAGTCTTATAAAACTCTTTATAGATATTATTAATTATTCTGTAATTTTATTATTATTATAATATTAAAATTATTTCTATATTTATATTAATTAAAATATTAATTTTTTAAATAAATTAGTCTTATTTTACCCGAGTAGTTATTTTTATAATTTTAGAATAAAATATATTATAAGTTGTATATTTACTAATTTCTTATAATTTTTTAGATTTTAAATTATTTCTTAGAATTTTTACTTTTATATTAGTAATAGTTTTTTAAGATATAATCTTATTTTTTATAATTAAAATATTTTTTTATTTCTATAAATATTAATATAGAATTTCGCGGAATAGATATTTTTAATATATTTAATTATAAATATTATTTTATAGAAATGTTTTATAATAGCTCTAATTATTAAATTATTTTATTTAATTTATAAATAATAGTAATTTTTTTTCTTATAAATAATTAATTTTTTACTTTATTAATTAATATTTAATCTTAATTTTATAAGTAATATAATCAGATTTTATTTAATAATAAAGAAGTCTGGCTGCTCACAGATCTTTTATTTTATATTTTATAAAAATAATTTAAAAAATAAATATAATTATATAATATTTAGTTTTTATATTTTATAATCTAACTCTATTTTTATCTTTTTTTAATATTATAAATATATAAATTTTTTTTTATATAAAATTACTCTTAGAATTTATAATTATATTTTTTATTTATAATTTTTTAAGTTATCTAATTATATCTTAAGAAATTTATAAAAATTTATTTAATTATTTTCTTAAAAGAGCTTTGCAGCTTTATTTTTTTATAAATTATTAAATATATAATTTAGATAAATTATTATAATTTATATTTATTAATTTTTATTTTAATTAATAATTTTTATAATAAACTTCTACTAAGTAATAAATAATTAAAAAATAATATAATTATAAGTACTATAATATTTATTATTCTATAAAATATATATATATATATTAATTTTTTTTAATTTTATAAATAAAATATTAGAATTATTCAGAGATTTATAAGTTTTTTTATTATTTATAAAAATTTCAAGTCTTTGCTCTAGTTCTGTGATTTATTAAAATATATTTAATTATTTATAAATATTTTTAGAGAATAATAAAATTATATTTATTTTAATTATTTTTTTTATAATAATTTTATAATTAGTCTTCAGAGAATCAGGAGAATTCTTATAAATATAATATTTAATATTTTATATAAATATAGTTTTAATAGATTATCTTATAGATTTTAAATAATAAAATTATAAGAATATATATTAAAATAATATAAAGAAAATATATTTATTATAAAATTAAAAAAATATCTATATTACTTAAAGTATTATTACTAGATTTTTTATCTAGCTTTTCTCACAGATAAATATATTTATAAGGATTCTATAAATTATATACTATACTAGTATAATCACTTCGCGAGGGACTATCTTTGCAGCGTGGGTATTCCTCGCGATATTACTATCCTTACAAATAAAAAGCTTTTTATTATTATATAAAATCTTAAATAATAGAATATTAAATTAAAATTAATTAAAGTTTTTAAAAAATAATTAATTATAAAAGTCTAAAATATTATTTTCTTTTAAAAAATTAATTCAATATTATATATATTCATCTCTATTTTTAAGCTGATTTAATTTTAAACTAATTTATAAAACTAAAAATAAGAATAACTAAATAAATATTTTATTATAATATAAATAAAATATATTTATAAATAAAAATAATTATTTGTAAAGATACATAATTTAATTATTCTTTTAATTAAATAAATTAATAAATATAACTATTCTTTTATCTATTTTAATAAGAATTATAAGAGAATTATAATAAATATTATATATAAATATACAATTCTGAATAAAAGCTTAAAACAATAATAAATTATATTAAAAATAATTAAAATATTATTTGAAAAATAAAGAAACTTTTTATCTTTATAAAAATTTAAAATATATTATATTAAGTATTTTTTAATAAATAAAATATATATCTATTTTTAAGAAAGAAAATAGATTATAAACTTTAAATCTTTTTATATAAATATTATTTAATATATTTATAATTTAATATTATCAGAATACTCTAATTATAAAATAATATATATTTTAATCAGCTACCTAGACTTTTAATTTATAATATTAAAAAATATATCAAGATTTGTAAGGAATTATAATATTTATAATTATATACAAACTTAAAAAAAGATTACTAAAATTATAAATTATATTTTAATTAAATATAAAAAAATATTATTATAAATTTATTATTAATCTATTAAAAAATAAACACTATTTGAATATTCTAATATTAATAGATTAACTCTTAAAAAGAATAATTTTAAAATTTATAATAAAAACTAATTGTAAAATAGTTATATAAATTATTATATAATTATTAATAGAAAAGTATAAGATCTTTAGATTTCTTATATTTAACAAAGAAATATAATTTATAAAAAAATTTAAAACAAATATATTAATTAATATAAATAAAACGTTTTTATAATTTATTATTTAGAGATAAATAGAATTATAAAATAGGTAAATAATATTATTAAAATAAATATTTTTATGTATATCTTATATAATTAAAGTAGTTAAAAATAATTATTATTTCTAAAAAAGCTGGTTATAAATAATTATATATTCTTATCTATAAAATAAGCTTTTTTTTAAATTATAAATGTTATTTTATACTATTCTTATTAACTAAAGATTAATAATTATTAATAGAAAAATTAATATAAAGTTTAATTTAATAAAAAAAGCTATTATATAAATTAATAAAAAAGTCTAAAATTAAATACAGATAATTATAATCTATATATAAAAATAAATAAAAAAATAATAAATTAATAAAAAGATCTAGTATTTAGATATAAGAAGAAAAATAAAATGTGACTAAATATAAAAAATATTTATATAGATAGATTTAATAAAAGGCTTAACTAAAAGAATATAAAATATATAATTATAAAATGAATTAGTTCTTATATTATATAATAAAGCATATTTATAAATACTTATTTAAGTTTTTATATAAATCTTTTTTATTTTATATTATTAGATCTATTATTATTATAAGAGTTAGATAATATATAATTATTATAATTAATAATTAATAATAAAAACCAATTTATAATAGAATTGATTTAGAATAAGAGATATATAAAAATCCTTATAGAATATAATTCTAATATAAAATTAAATAAATAAAATATATTCATATAATTTTGAAATCTGTCTTTTCTTTATAAAAAATTAAAACTCTTAATAATTAGTGAAAGTTTAAAAATAATTACTAAATTCTTAAATAACTGATGAAAAATATAATCTAGTTAAAAAAGAAAAAATAGAAAGGAAATAAGAAAGAAAAATATTTTTATTTATTTCTTTTTGAAGAAAATAGAAAGAACTTTTTTATTCAATTAATTTAATTTTTTAATTTCTTAATAATAACTTACAGAAGAGTAGTAATACTTATAAACTAATATTCTATTTTTATTAATATATATATATCTTATTCTATAATCTTTTTACTTATAGCCAGTATAATATCTATTTTAAAAGCTAAAAGGTTATATATTCTTAAAAAAGACAGAAGAAGTATTATTATTATAAGAAATAAATTATTTTTTATTATAAAAAATAATCAGAATAATATTTACATATAATAATTATTTTATTTTTAATTATATCTATAGAGAACATAAAAACAGATCTTTATTTAAATAATAATTAAAAAATTATTATAAATAATAAATTTATAAAATTAAAATTACTATATTTCTTTTTATATATTAATATAATAAAACTAATTTAAGATTTTATTTTGCAGATAGTAAATTATATGATAATATATTAATTCATCTCTGATTTAAATTTATAAATAAATATAATAAATTTATTATAAAATAATCCTGTCTGTATAAAACAAGTTAGATTATATAGATAATAAATAAATAATAAAAGACCTCTACCTTTAATCTTATATTTTTTTAGTTATAATTATAAGAATAAAGAGAATATAATTAATATATAAGAATAAAAAGAAAAATATACTTGCAAAGAATAATAAGAAGAATTATTAGATTAAAAAAAAGATTTACTAAGAATAATAAATAAAGTTATTAGATTATTGAAGAAACTAAGTTTAAGAGAGTCCAGAAAAACAAGAGATATTTATTTATATAAAAAGTAAATTCTTTATATAATAGAATTAATATATAAAACAGAAATTTTCAAGATTATTTATAAATCAGATAAATATATATAAAATAAAAAAAGAAATATTATTAAAAGTTCTTTGATAATTGTTTAAATCTTAAATACTTAGTAATAGTAATATAAATATAATAAATTAAAATAATAATAAAACAAGAGATAATATTATATAAAAGGAAATAAAAAAATATAATTTAAATACTATTACTTTTTTAAATTAATTTCTTCTGTATTAACAGTTAATTATTGGATTAGTAAAATTTAATTATTTCTCTAATAATTTATTATCATAAGTTGATAGATGTTATAATTTATTTTTAGAGATATTTTAATTTACTTAACTTAATCTTTATAAGATTAATTGTAGAATAAGAATTATAATAGATTATAAGAGATAGGTTTTTAAATAATATATAACTTCTTTAAATATTGTTTTATATTATTTAAGTTAATTAATATATTTATAGAATTTTAAGAATCTAAAAGTTCTTTTTTTATAAAGTATCTGAATTGTTTTTTAATTATTTATTCTAATAATATTATAATATACTTATAAGTTCTTAAGACTTATAAAAGATAGATTTATAAAATACTATAAACTTTAATAAAAACTAATCTATATATAGAAATTAGTAGATACTATTTTATATAAACTAAAGTTAATTTTCTAATATTTATTATTAGATATAAAGATATTTAAATAAAATCAGAATAATTTATAATAATTTATAAGTAAGTACTATAATTAGAACTATAATAAATAAAAAATATATTATAATTTATAACATTTATAGACTAGTGTTATTTATTATAAGATACTTATAAATAATAATCTTATAAATATATTTTATTAAAGAATCTTATAAAACAAATTTCTTATATAGATATTTTAATAACTAAAGTCTATAATAAATCTAAATAATTAAAAATGATATTTACAGGGAATATTAATATAGCTTATTTTAAGAAAATAAAAGAAATATATATTAAGATAGATATATAAGACTATAAATCAGTAAAATATTATTATAAATAATTTTACTAGCTAGTAGAGTTTTATTATTTTTTAAAAATAAAATAATTTTAACAATAAAATAAAATTATAAAATTTATAATTAAGAATTTTTATAATAATAAAGATATTTAGGAATTAATATTACTAGCTGAAAGATTATAAGCACTATACTAAGTCACAGACTATATTAACTATCTAGATTATAAATAATATCTCAGAGATTAATATATTTATTAAATCTATTATATCTGCTTAAATATAATCTTCAGTTTTAAATAAGATTAGATAGTATCTTAGAAGCAGTAAGTTATACTTTATAGCTTTATTAGAGATGTTATATTCAGAAATAATATTAGATATTATATAATTAATATTACTGATCTTGTAAAAAATATAGTAAATTAAATATATAATTCTTATAAATCTAGCACAGGATATTTTAATACTATTAGCTCATAATTATAAAATAAAGCAGCTATTTAACTCTAAGATATATATTATTATTAGAGAAAATTATGAAAGCTATAGATTATTTAGAATTTCATAATATTCATCTATATAATTTAATTTAATATCTAATTAAAATAGCTTGCTCTTATAGAGAAATGTTTCTATATATAAAAAGGTATTTAAAATAGAAGTAAGATGATATTAAGAAAAGAAAAAATAAATATAATTTTATTAATAAACATAAAAAAGATTTAGTTCTAGATTGAAATATAAATATTTCTAATATAGAAGTTTATATGTACAAAAAAGATTATTAATATACAAGATTAATTAGAGAAATTAAATAATAATAAGATTTTTTTTATATTAATTATTTATATAATAATGTCAAACTTGAGTAATAATTTTCTGAATATATTTTAAAACAATTAAAATAAAATAAACTTTTGATGTATATCTAGAATTTTTAGTACTAATTAAAAAAATATCTTATATTTTTATTAATTTATAATCTGAATAAATTAAATAAATTATCTTGAATTATCTTAAATTAAATTGAATTATATTTTTATAAAGTTAGTATACTTCTAAGGCAGAATAATATTAGTTTTATTATTTTTAAAATAATAAAGAATATATTATTAATTATTATTATATTGTATAATATTAGATTTGCATAATAATACTGCAGATAAAAGATAAAATAATAAGATATATAATATTAAATTTTATATATATATAAAGCTAATTAAGTTTATGTATTATAATAAAATAATTTTAAATATTATTATTATTATATTAAGTATTCTGTGATTTAAATTCTTAATAATTAAGATTTATAAAATAATCTTATAATAATATTTTATTTATATTGTAATTCTTTAAAAGATTCTAATTATTAATATATTATATTATAATAATAACATCTCTTAATAGTATCTTTAGTAATCTTATAATTAAAGAAATAATTGAAAATATTTTAATATTTTATTTTAAAACTCTGACTTTAATACTTATATATCTAATTAATATTACTCTTTGTATAATTAATAATAATAAAACTATTTATATATAGAATAATAAATAAGACTTTATTCATAAAGATAAAAGTAAGATTTCTTAATAATAATTTTAAAATCTAGAATCTATAATTTCTTATTAAGAACTTTATTTTAAAAATAATTAGCTTATTTTAAATTATATAATATATATTTTATAGAATAAATATTATCTCTCTTTTGAAATTACTTAACTATTATATATAAATAAGTCTATTATTAATAATAATATATTAATAAACTATAGTAATATCAACTTGTTTTTATTTAAACTTTTTAAGATTTTTTATATTAAAGATAAAAGAACTTTTTATGAAAGACTGAATAATATTAACATTTTTACTAATTTTTTAAATATTTATAGAAAAGAATAAGATAATCTTAATAAAATATAATTTTTATAATAATTAAAATAAAATCTAAATTAAATCTCTAATTCATAATAAAGTTTTTATTAATAAAGTCTTAATAATAATTTTATATTTAATAATTAAAAATAGATTAATATAATAATCAGAATTTTGTTTATAAAATTAATAGATTATAATTTTACAGAAATCTAAAAATAAAAATCTAAATTATTTTTATTATTATAATATATTTTTAATTTATATAATTTAATATAATATATTAAATAGATTTTCTAATCTAGACAACTTTAGATTTTTAATATATAATTATATTTGTTTTATAATTAATCAGATATTTTTTAATTATATATAAAGATATTTTTCTTATTTAGATATATAATTCTATAAATAAATAAATATATACTGAATATTAAAAGATTTATAAAAAATCTAGAATAAATATTAAATTAGATAATTTATATTACTTTCTTCATTTTTATAGAAATAACTTATTAGTATTATTATTTAAATATATAAGCTGATTAATAATTATATTAGTAATATAAATTATAAAAGGATATATATTTTTAAATAAATTATTATTAATAATTATCATATTCTATTTAAATAGCTTTTAGTCTTGAATATATAATATAATATAAAAATAATATAGATTCATTAGCTTTTGATTTATTTAATAAAAATACTAAATTTAAAGTTTTGATTTATTTTTTAATATTAAATTTATTTATATATTAATATCTTATATTTCTTAATAAAATATTTTATCTTAAAATTCATATCTCTAATCTTTAAAAACAATTTTAAATTATTGAATCATTCAATTAATTATTAATAAATATATATAATAATTATTATATTTTGTTAGCTTTATGAATTAAATATCTATAATTTATAATAATAAAAGATTAGTATTTATAATAATTAGATTATAATTAATAAATTATTTGAACTTAATTAGTAAATATAATCTATAATAATTCTTTATTACAAGATAATGAACTATTATAATAACTTTTGATTTAAAAATATTGATATAATATATTGATTCAATAAAATTTATTAATAATAATAATTAATTAATTATATTACTAATTATAAAGCAGAAATAGGCGACAGAATAGACAGCTAGTATAATCTGATAAGATTAATAAAATATATTAATAATAAAGTAATAGAGCAGGCTATGAATATACTAGTTTTAAAAAACTAAATATTCTGTCCAAAAGTATAACAAAGTAAGTAAATTTAATTAAAATAATAAATCTTAAGTCTAAAAGTATAATATTAAAAAATAAGTAAATCTATTTAATTTTATATCTAAAGATAAAATATTATAAAATAATTAAATTTAAAGTAGTATATTAATAATAATATAAATTATTTTTTTAATAAAATTAAATAGATATTTAAATAAAACTGTTTAGAACAGTTATATATTTATATAAAGTATAAGTACGCTCAGAAATATTATTATAAGATTTTAAATATAAATAGTAAATATATAATACAACAGAGTAGAAAAAATAATATTAGATAATATATCTATATTTCTTAATAATATCTTTAATATTAGCTGAAAGATTGAAGAGATTAAAATATATAAAAAACTTGTAAATATTGAGAAAATAATTTTTATAAATTATTTTAATAAAAAAAGTTTTATAATTATAGATATTTTCTCTAAGAAAATAAAATTTAAGATTATTATAAAGATTAATAAGATTAAGAATATTAATAATAATATTTTTAATTAAGAGCCGGATATATATAATTCCTTTTTTATAATTATTATCAAAAATATTTAAAAATAATACTACATTAAACCTTTAGTTATAGATCTTTTAAATATATAATAAGATAATAAATAAGATAAGAGAGATAAGATAATAAGATAAAATAAAAAAAAAGATAAAATATCATAAGATAAGAGAAATAAGATAAAATAAGCTAAAATATAAAAGGTTAAAGAAATTAAAAAATAAAATAAAATAAAATAAAAGATAGAATATAATTATACTACTTTAGTTTTATTATTAAGAAGTAATTTAATAATAAATTTATTTTTAGCTATTTCAGCTTTAGCTTTAATATTAAAATTAATAAATAGCTTAGTAATAATATATTATTTATATTTAATAATTTACTTAAATATATTAATATTACAGGCAGAAATTTATTAATTATTATTAGAATTATAATTATTTTATTAAATAAAATATTTAAGAGTATATTATTTTACTCTACTTTATTTTATTATATATTGTTTTTAATATCAATTTAATTTTATAATACTCATTATTATCAAGATACTATTTATTAACAAGAAGAAATAATTTAGATAAAATATAATTATAGAAATTAGTTTTATAATTATTAAAAGGAAATTTAAGATAGACTATTAATATAATATTATATATTATTTATTTATTTAGTAGTTTTAATCTATATACAAGATAATTGAAATATTTAAGAATAAAGAACAGATTAATATATTATTAATTTAGCTTATTAGTTTTAGATTTACGATTTATATCTAATATTAATAAGTTATAATAATAATATAGTTATAGATAGATATAAGTATTAATATTAAATAGCATTTTAATATAATTACAATTATTAGTTTACTTTATATAAATAATAATAAACTTTAGTTCTTTTTCTATATTAAATTATATATTAAAGATTTAATATTTCGATTAATTAATATTATAATATCCAAAAGAACTTTTGATAATATTTTATAAATAATAGAGATTAATATTAAATAATAATAATAAGATATTTTCTTAGTAGTTTTATTAATAGATTTATTAATTACTAATAAAATAGAAGGAATTAAAATAATCTAATTAATTAAAAAATCAGCTTTAGTTATTTAGTAATATATTATAATTTTAATAATTTAAATTATATATTCTAATTAATTATTAATTTATGAATAAATTTTAGTCGAAAGTAACTATTTTATATTAAATTCATTAAAAGTCCTTTTCTAAAATATATTTATCAAATAGCTATTTTAATCTAATATAATATTTATTAAAATATTTTAGTTATAAAACTAAAAATATATAATTAATTTCTAAATAATAATAAAAGATTAATTATAAGATTCAGAGTTAACTATCTGAATTAAAAATAATTTATAATAATAATATTAAAAAGAATAAATTTAAAGTAATTAATTATAATAATCTATATAAGTAATATTATTAGATCTTATTCTAGAAATATATAGAGTAGTAAGTAATATATTAATATAAATATTTAATATTTCAATATATAATTAATTTATTTAAAATAGTAACAGCTTTATTTATTTCTTAATATTTATATTTATTATAAATTATATAAACAGGTTTCTTGACTTGATTATTTAGGATATAAGATTATTATCTAATAGAATTTTATTTTAAATAATAAAATTGCGCGAACTATATTATTTTATAAAATAAAAAATAATATTCTTAAGAAAATATAAGATTTATACTTAATTTTCAGAGAGTTTCATATGATTAAAACAAACTTATTTAATAATAAAAGATATTTAGGAATTATTCTCAATTTAGCAAGAATATAAATCGTAAAATAATTAGAAATTTTAATTAATAATATTATATAATAATCTTATAAATTATTATTAAATAGAGGATTATTAAGATCTGTTTTATTAAATAAATTATTTTTATTAGATTAAGTTTAATAGGTATTTAATATAGAAATAATATATTAAATATTTTAATGTAATACAAAATTTGAACTATTAATTATAGTATTTAATTATTGCATATAATAAAATATTTTCAATATATATTATTAAATATATTAGCTTGCTCTAGCTAAATATAGATTTAAATATTTTAAAAATAATTATATTAAAAAAACTCTCTATACGTAATTTAATAGTAAATAATTAAATAATATATTTTATAAAGTTTTTATAAAAAAGAAAGTATTTTAAGTTCTGTTAATATAAGAATATATTTTAAAATAATATAAAGAAAGTATATGTATTATAAAGTCAAGATATTATTTATATTACTTAAAATATTATAATTAGTTTTTTATCTAATCTTTCTTGCAAATAAATATATTTATAGGAATTTTATAAATTATATATTATAATATTTATTAATATAATATTCTTATAAGAAACTGCTTCTGTAGTATAAGTATTTCTTATTATATAATATATTATAAATATTATAAAAATTATTATTTTTAAAATTACTTCTCTCTTTAGAATCTTAATCTTTAAAATTAATATTTATAATAAATTAGATAGTATTAAAATTTCTGCTATAAAATGTTCTTTATAAAACAATTAATTAAAGAAAAATAATATTTTTTATATAATATTTATTTTATAATAAGCCCGCTGCGGTAATTATTTTATATAATTATAAATATATTATTTTTTATTATATTTTAAATTTTTATAATTATAATTAAATAATAAATATAATAATTAATAAATATAATATAATATTTTTAATTTAAATATAAATTAGAGCTTAGAATTCAGGACTTAAAACTTCAAGAGAATATTTTTAATAAATATTTATTTATTTATTTATTTTTTTTTAATTTTTTTAATTCTTTAATCTTTTCGTTTTCTTTTTTATTATTATAAATAAGTATTTATTTAAAAACTATTATAATTATTTATAATTATAATTTCCTAGCTCTTGCGGCTGTCTTACTTTTATAAATCTAAAATATTTATATTAAATTATAAAATATAATATTTATATTAAAGTATAAAATATTATATTTTATAATCTTATATTAATTTATAAAGATTTATTATTTTATAAATCTAGAATATATATTCTAATCTAAAAACTATAATTCCTTATCTTAATATCTTATTCTTTATATTATGTATATTTTATTTTTTTTTAAAAAAAAGATTACTATATTTATTATTAGATTATTAGTTTTCTTTTTCTTATATATATCTATAATAAATAATTTCGTAAAAATATTTATCTTATTTTTTATAATTAATATAAAATAGAATTTAGTTATTTTTATTATTATATTTATTATTATTATTACTGCTATTTTTTTTATTATTATTATTATTTCTGCTGCTGTTGCTGCTGCTACTGCTAATAATAATATTATTATTTTTATTATAATTGTTTTTATAATAAATATCTATTCTTTTTATAAAATATATAAAACTAATTAAAATATAATTTATTATTTTATTTTTTAAGATCTTTAAAATAATCTAATTTTTTATAATTATTTTCTCTTATATCTTTCTTATTATTTATTATTATAATAAGAATATTATTTTAAATAATATTTTTATTATTTCTAGAATTTATAAAGTGTAGATAAATAAATTATTTCTTGTAAAAGAAATATATTTAAAAATATTTAAAATTAATTTATTCTATAAAATATTAAAATTATAAATTAGATTTTAATTTAATTTATAAATTTATTCATAATAAATTAATTTATTTATATTTTTAGAAATATATTAATAATTCTATTAGATTTCTTTTAAATAAAATTATAATCTTTAGTTAATTATAAAAAATATTAAATTACAATAATTAATAATAAGATTTATATTTTTTGTTCAATATAATAATTATCATTAATAAAAAGTCTAGATCTAGTTTTATAAAAAGAATTTTATAATTAGAACTAATCAGCTTTTTTCTAATTAAATATATAATAAATATTATATTTTTTAGACTAAAAAATATTTATAATATATATTAATAATAATTATAAATAAAAATATAATAATTATATTGAGACTAATTCTAAGATTTATATTTTATAAATTTAATATTTAAGTTATCTTTTTTTATCTCTATAAATATTTATTATGTTTTATTTTTTATTTATAATTAGAAGTAATTTTTAGAAATAATATTTTATATTATTTCATTATTTTACTTTTTTCTTTATTCTTTAAACAAAAATTAGTCTAAGAAATAAATATTTTATAAAATTATAAATAATATAAATTTATAACTAATTTTTAGATATTATTTTTATTAAAATAATTCTTTTATTTAATTAAAATCTCTAAAAATCTCTTCTAATCTTGTAAGATTAATAATATTTTTAAATAATAATTATAATTTGTTTTATAAGAAAATATTTCTATGAGTTTATTTTATTTATTTTATAATATTTATAAAATAATAATATATAAAATATATTATATATTTATAATTTTATAAATAACTTCAGTTTATATACTTATTGATTTATTTTTTCAATAATATAATAAAGTTTTTTATTTTATAAATCTAGTTTTTTATTAGTTTATTTTATAAAAAAATATTTTATAAATAATTAAATTATTTCTTTTAATATAAAACTTTCTATTTATATTTTATAATTATAAAATTATTTTTATTTTTTAAGTAAAAATTAGATGTTTATTTATTTTAATTTATATTTTTTAAATATATTGAATTTATTTAAAGACTTTAGTCTTTATTCTTTTTTATAAAATCTATTTTAATTATTTATAAATATTCTGCTATAATAATATAAAAAATAATTCTTTTATAAAGATTTAAAAAATATTCTTATATATGAATTTTATAAAAGATAATAAGTTTATTTACCCATTTTAGTTAAAATTAATATAATTTTATAAATATTATTTAAGAATATTATTTAATTGTTTAATTTAATTATGAATCTGTAAATAATGAGTTATATTTAGTTTTTTTTATTTTAAATATATAAATAAAATTAGATCAAAAGTTTTTTATAAAAATATTATTATAATTTATAATACTTTTTATAAATATATTATATAAATAACAAATCTTCTTAATAAATGCTTTTATAAAAAATTTTTTATTAAAGCTTTTTTATAAAAATATAAAATAAAATATTTTATTATATAAATTTATTATTATTAAAATATTATTAAAAATGTTTTATAAGCTCTTAATAATACTAGTATTTAAAAAAAATTAATAAAAAAATTTACTATTATCTTTTTTTAAAAGTTTATAAAAATATAAATAAAAATTCTAGTTATTATTTTAATATATTTTTGAGACTTAATAGTATTTATTTATAAAGTTCTATATTTTTAATTATTAAAATTATTATAATATTAATACGAATATTTTCGTATTTATAAAATAATTTATACTAGAATTATTATATGATTTTATAAATATTTAAATTTTAAAAATATACTTATCTAAGATATATAATTATTTTATTCTTTATAAGAGATTTTATAATTTATTTATTATAAAATCTTATTCATCTATTTTTATAATTTAAAGTTTTTGAAAAACTTTATTTTTTAAAAAACTCTTGATATTTATAATCTTTTATTAATATTATAAATATTATAGCTAATAGCTTTATAAAACAAATTTATAATATAACTTTTTTATAATAATTATATTATTTATTATTTCTTTTTGTAATTTTTTATATATTTAAATTATATTTATAAATAAAAATCTATATAATATTTATAAGTAAAACTTTTATTTTTATATTCTTTAATTTTTATAATTTAAATAAATTAAATAATTATTATAAAATTAATTTATCTAGTTTTTTATAATTGTTAATTATTATTTTTTTATAATCTGAATATTATAAGAATATATTTACAGAATTTTATATTTAAATAATAAATAAAATGAAATTAAAGTATTCTAAATTATTATATTTATTATATCTATTTTTATAATAGCTATAGAGTTATTATAAAATACTTATGACTTTTATAATTAATAAATATCTTAATTATAAGATCTACTCTCTCTAATTAATAATATTATTTTGTAAATAGTTTTATTATTATAAATAATCTTTAATTATAAATTTTATAGTTTCTGTTTATTAAAATTATCTTTTATATATAAAATATAATAAAAATTTATTAATTATTTATATTTTTTATAATAATATATTATTAATTATAAAACTTAATATATTTATTTTAACATATATATATTTATTTTTTTTAAAAAAAATAATTTTAAATATTAGATTTATTTATATATAAAATATTTTTATAATTATTTTTAGAATATTTTCTCTATTTTAAATAAATTTTATAAATTAATTTTATTTTTATTTTATAATTTTTTTTAAATTAATCTTTAGATTAATACCTGCTTATAAAAATAGATAATTTATTATTTTATTTTTATAAATATTATTTTAAAATTCTGAAACTACTCTGAAAATATTTTTAAATTTAATTTTTTATAACTAAATCTAATTATTATAATTTATAATTATTTATTTTCAGTTTCTTTATAAGAACCTTTATTTTAATAATATAATATATTTTAATTTATTATCTTTTCTAAAATCTTAAATAATATTATTTAAATTTATAATATATTTAATATAACCTTTTTATATTAGATATTATAATAATAATTTTCTTATAAATCTTATAATTATTTTTTATATTTATAAAATTTATTTTAAATATTATAATTATTTTTCATATTTATAAAGTTTATTTTAAATATTATTATTATGTAATAATTTTATAAAAGCTTTTATAAATATTATTAATTATTCTATAATTTTTATTAATATTATAAAAATTAGATTTATTTTTATATTTATATCAATTAAGATTTTAATCTTTCTAAGTAAATTATTTTTATTTTGTAAAATTAAGTATTCTTTTACTTTTAAAATAAAATATATTATAAAAAATATATTTACTAGCTTTTTATAATTTCTTTAAATAATAAATTGTTTTTTAAAACTTTTATATTTTTCTAAATAATAGTTCTTTATTATATAATCTTATTTTTTATTATTAAAATATTTTATTATCCCCGCAAGTGCTAATATAAAATTTTATAAAGTAGATATTTTTAATATATTTAATTATAAAATATCTCACTGTAAAAATCTTTTATAATAATTATAATTATTATATTATTTTATTTAATTTATAAATAATAATAATTTCTTTTTAGTCTTTTTGTTTTATTAGTTAATATATAATCTTAGTTTTATAAGTAGTATAATTAAATCTTATTAATAATAAACAAGTTTAATTACTCATAAATCTTTTATTTTATATTTTATAAAAATTATTTAAAAAGTTAATATAATTATATAATACTTAATTTTTATATTCTATAATCTAGCTCTGTTTTTATTTTTTTAATATTATAAATATAGAAAATATTAAGATTATTAAAAGATTTATAAATTTGTTTTATTATTTATAAAATTTTAAGTCCCTGTTTAAGTTCTATAATTTATTAAAATAGATTTAATTATTTATAAAAATTCTTAAAAAATAATAAAATTAATTTTTTTTAATTATTCTCTTTATAATAATTTTATAATTAATTTTAAAGTATTTAGAAAAGTTCTTATAGATATAATATCTAATATTTTGTATAAATATAATTTTAATAAATTATCTTACAGATTTAAAATAATAAGAGTATAAAAATATATTTTAAAATAATATAAATATATATATATATATTATAAAGTTAAGATAATATTTATATTATTTAAAATATTATTCTTAATCTTTTATCTAATATTTTGTATAAATAAATATATCTTTAAGAATTCTATAAATTATATATTATAATATCTATTAATATAATATCCTCGCGAGAGACTGCTTCCGCAGTATAAGTATTTTTTATAATATAGTATATTATAAATATTATAAGAATTACTATTCTTATAGTTAGCTAATAATTTTAATTATTTATTAAAAAATGTAATTAATTATATATAAATTCTTAAAGATAGCTTAAATTTATTTATATATATATAGTTCTTATTTAAATAATGAATTTTTATTTGATATTTATACTAACTAGTGTTAATATCAAGATAAAGCAAAACTAATAAATTAAAATATATAATATAATTATTACTGAATATAACTTAAAGAATATCTTATAACTTATTAAATAAGTTATACTTGTTTTATTTTTATTCAGATAGTATTTAATTAATATATTTAATTTATAATTATTATCAATGAAAAGAAATATATTGAAATCGTAATATTTTTTAATTTTATAATATATCAGATTTTTTAATACAATAAAAAGTCTTTTAATAAAGCTATTTAATTATATTAAGATAGACTTTAGGATTATATAGAGTATATAAGAAATTAAGAGGTAAAAATAATATTAAGTCTATTTTTAAAAATAAATAAATTATAAAAGTTAATATATTAATAAAAAAATTCAACTAAAGTAAAACTAATAAATATCTTTATTAATTTAATCTTATCTTATATTCTTAAGAATATCTAAATATAATATTAAGATATATAATATATAATTATAAATCTTCAAATATAATAATAATAATATAAATATAAATATAGCAGAATTTATAAAATTTATAATAATAATTATATAATTTAAATTGTATTATTTTAAAAGTTATTAATACAAAAATTAATAAGTATTAATTATTATAATATATTAATAGTCCTTAATTATATTAATAATATCATTTTAATAAGAAATAGATTTTATTGGAATTAATAAATTTATCTAGTTTATATAAATTAATAATAGCTTACCTTTTTAATTTTATTCTATTATTGATATATAATAAGTTCTATATAATATCTTGATATATTAATATAAAGAATTAAACATATTATTAATAACTTAATAATTAATAAAACTAATATAAATAATATAAGACTTAAGAAGTTAGATTTTACAATAAAACTTTAAACAGATTTTTATTTATTAATTCTCTGATATATTAGCTATATTAATATTTAATTTATAAGATAATATTTAAATATTATATCATTTAAAAATAATATATAAATATAATATACTAACTTCTCATTTATATATATAAATAATAGATTAAATTATTAAATAATATGGTATTATTTATAAAGTTAATGATTATTAATAGTATATCTTAAATAGCTAGACCAGATACAAGAATATATTAAATTATTATATAAATATAATATATTAAATAAAATAAAATAAATAATGACAATAAAATCTTGTGCTATATCTTATTTAATAAATATAGATTATATTTTTTAATTCTAGAAAATTCATTTGCTGAAACAAAGTATATAAATAAATTCGTGTATTAGTTTTAATATTAATCTGATAAATAATTATAAATTTATTATTAGTCAGTATTTTAATATAAATATAATAAATTAAAATTATATAAAGTAATAAATTATTAGTTACTTTACTAAATGAGAAATTTATATTTATAATATATATATATATTCATTAAAAGTTCAGTATTATTATTAAATTTAAAAATATAAGTATAATTAAATAGATTATTCGTAATTTATTTTGAGTTTAACAGATATATATATTTTAAAATAAAATAATAATATAATCTTGTAAATAGAATATATTAATTAATTAATATAATTAGTTTTAATTACTATATAAAGAAAAAATATAAGGTTATTATATAATTTAATTAATATAATCTGAATTTTACTATTAATAATTATATTTTTATAATTAACAATATTTATATTATTTAATAATGTAGATTTATAACTTGAATGTTTAAATATAGAATTATTTATGATTAAAAATATAAAAATAGGTTTAAACTTTATTTTAAGATTGATTTTAGATTTATATATCTGAATATTAGAGATTAAAATAAATAATTATATAATAACTTTGCAGTTGTAAGACCAACCATAATAAAAATTAAATATATAATATATAATAAAATATTCTTATATAATACTTTATTAAATATAAATAATTAGATTTTATTATAATATTAATCACTATAAATAATAAAGATATAAGCTATAAAAATATTTTAATAAATTAATAAATAAATATAGAATTTATTATTTAATTAAAATACTATATTATAATTAATATAAAATATAATAGTCTTAAATAATTCAATATCTATTATACATATATTATTATAATTATTATAATTATTATAATTATTATAATTATCTAAATTATCATAATTATTTCAATCTAAATAATTATCTTGACTATAATTAATAGATTCATTATAATTTTAGTAATTTTAATACTTCTTAGTATTACTAATAATATCTGTATTATGTACAATATTTATTAAATTAATATTAATATATTGAATAGAAGGATCTAGTAAAATAATATATATTTAATAATTATTATCATTTTTATAATAATCGTAATTTCTTGATTAATTTTATATTTTTTAAAATATTCAAATATTATTATAATCAATTTAGTAATCTTAACTAGTTTAAACATTTTTATAATTGTTTTAATCCTGCCTAAAACTATAGTTATAATTATAATTGAAATAATCTTGCAAAATAGTTTAATATATATTAATATTTTATAAATAATTAATTATTAAAAGTAAACTATATTAATTATTATATTCATTATTATAATTCTATTATTTATTCTTATTTTAATAGAAAAGCTAGTTCTGTTACTAATACTTCTTATAGGTATAATTATAATTATAATTATTAATATCATTTTAATAAACTTTTTTAATATATCTATAAGACTTATTAAAAGTAAAATAATTATAGCTGTTATTATAACTAAAATAATATAGTTTCTAATATTTAGAAATAAGAATTCTTTAAAAAAATATTTAATTCTGAAAACTTTTAAGAAATTTGCGAAGTAATATATTTTATTATAATTAAGAAATATTATATTAAGAATTGAATTCTAGTCTGTTCTATATTATATTAATTTAATTAAATATATTATTTATGTATATATTATAATAATAAATAATAATAATCTATATATATATTTAAACAGATCTGCTAGTAATAGTAGTATAAAATAAGATATTAAGCTGATTAAGAGTATTAAATAAATTTAATTGAAAATAATAATATAATTCAGAAATCTAATTATTTTTAAAATTAGACTTTTATAATAATTTATTAGATATATAATTAATTTAAAGATGTATTAAGACTAATTAATATTTTAAGAATATAAGTGCAAGTTTTCTTTAATAATATTCTTATTATAATAATCAATAATATTATAAATCTAATTAAAAAATATATTTTTATTCTTATAAAACATTGTTTTATTACTTTATTTTATAATAATTTCTTATTATAATTTAAATTATAGAAAACTGATCTTTTTGAATTGAAAATACATATTTTATAATCTAGATTCATTATATAAATAAATTATTTAATTATTACTGCTGGCAAGATTATTAATCTTATTAAAAGGATTATTATTAAAATAACTATTATACTAGTAATAATTATTCTGATTATTAGATTTAGTAGAATTACAAGATTCTCTATAATTATTATTTTTAAATATATTAAAATATTTTATCAGATAATTTACAGTAGATATAATATTATATAAAATAAACTTCTTATAATTAAAAACTAAAATATAAAAGAATATTTATTATATTTATTATGATTATAGTAATTATTATTGGTAGTAAATATGTTATTAATATTAATATATAAATTTAGTAGTGAAGATATATATATATAATATTAATATATAAATTTACTAGTGAAGATATATAAATATAATATAAAATATATATAACATAAAATATATATATATTTATATTATCTTCAATAATGAATCTAGATTTCTAATATCGCTGTTCTTAATTATACTTAGTAAAAGTTTATAAAGAAATTTAATAACAGAAGAAAACAGAAGATAGTTTAATAAATAAAATAGTAATTAAAAATATAAAATAAGAAGATATAATAAAAGAATAATAAATATATATATAAAGTTTATAAAGTTTCTAATTTTTAATAATAATTCTTTAATTAAAGTAGATTTAAGAATTTTAAAGTTTATTAAGTAAGTAGAATCAATATAAGAATTAGCTTTTATAAATTGTATTAATTAAATAGAATTAATATTAAGAAGAATATTAAAAATAGTTTTATTTTTGATAAATCTAGTTTTTTTGAATAAATCTTTTAAATAACTAAAATCTCACAGAAATGTATAAATTATATTTCATAATAAATCTAGATTAGACTTAGCAAAGATAAGTATTAATTTAGATAAATAACTTTTAAAATAAAAATTAAAATATTTTATATAATTAATATCGACAGTTTAATTAATACAATATTTAAAAATAAAATAATTAGTTCTTGTAATAATAGCTAAGCTATTCTGATTCTAGTTAACTTAATTAATTTAAATTAAAATAAAAGTAGATTTTGAAAAATTATAATTAGAACTTATTATAATAAGTATATATAATATATATATAGTCTAGAGTATAATCTTAATTTTCTAAAGGTTTATAAAGAATCTTCACAGAATAAGAAAATTTATAGTTAATCTGGACATTAGTTTTCTTAATTTAATAATGGAGATATTAAAAAATTTAAGTTTAGTCTAGTTAAGCTTAATCTTAATATTAAATATTTAATCAGATAATCAGATAATCTAATATATTATAATTAATAAATATAGATTATTCAGCAAGTCTGTTAATATATTAAAGTTTAATAATAAGATTATTAGTTATATAAAGAAATCTTCTTAATAGTTTTATTTAATATTAATTAATTAAGATATCAAGTAATAAAGTAAATATAATATTTTTAAAATATCAGAGTAAAATAGATATTTATAATAAAAACTACTTATTAAATAATATATTTATTAAGATAAAATTAATAAAATATATTGAGAAAAATATTTATAGGATAGATTAATCTAATATGTAACCTTAATAATATAATTATTTTATTAATTTACAAGTATTACCAAAAATAGTAACTATTATATTATAATTAATTAAAATCCTTATTATAAGATATAACAGAAACTTTTCTAATTATCTATTTTAAGAAATTTTAGTTCTCTGGATTAATATTAAAATATAGATATACTATTACTAGTATAATACTAAAAGAAGTTAAGTGATTTAATAGAATTCTTTAATAATAATAATTAATTAATTCGATTACTAAATATAAAGCAGAAATAGACAGTGAAATAGGCGGCTAGTATAGTCTAATAAAATTAATAAATAATATAAATAATAAAGCAACAAAGAGAGTTATATTATATAATTAAATTATTTATGTACTAATATTATTTTAATATTACAGTTATCACTATTATAAGATTTTATATTTATTAAATTTAATAAAAAAGAATATTATATATTTTAAAGACTTTGCTAAGAACTTTCTAAATATTTATATTTTATATAATAATATTAGTATAATTTTATATATTATAGCTTTTATAAGTTAAGATCCTACTAAAAATATTAATTTTTATATTTAAATAATAATACATTATATCTTATATGTTAATCTATCTACTTTTATTATTATTATTAAATAAAAAGATATTATATTATAGTCTAGATTTTAATTAACTATTTTATTTAATATATTAAACTAATATAAAATCTTATTAAATTATATAAAAAATATAATTAAGAAAATAATCTTAATCTAGAATAATATAATATTTAGTCTCTAATTTCTAAATTTATTAATTTTTTATATTAATAATCTATATTATAAGAGCTATAGATTATATAAAGATAATAATACTAAAAATATTTAAATATATTTAATAAATAAAAAAGAAAATAGATCTTTTATAATTATATAGTTTCTTGATTTTTTATATTTTTTTAATTTTTGATTTAATATTATTATATATTAAATTGAATAATTAAAATTCTTAATATTGATTATTACTACTAAGATATATAACTACTTTGATATAATCTTAAAAAGGAATTATTTTAATATAATCTTTTATTTATTATTCCTAGATCTATATTTTTAAATATTATATTTTAATATCTAATTAATACTTTTTAGTTTAAGAAATAAATATAAATAAGAATATAACTTATAATACATAATAAGTCTATAATATATATAGAGTTTCTTAATATAATCATTAAAGTATTTAAATTAATATTATTAATATTAAAAATTTATTATATCTTTTAAAAGCTATTTTTTTTAATTATTTTCTAATATTTATTGTATAATTATATTATTATTCTTTTTGTTATATATTAAATTACTTAGTTTTAAATAATATTATATAAATATTAATTAAAATAGCTAAAGGTTTAGAAATAAAAAAGATTATAATAATTAATTCTTTTATTATTTTAATATAAAGATAATTAAACTATTATTTACTATAACTTTTCATAATTATTTATTTATTTTAAAATATTAAATATTATAATAATATATTTTTTTTAAGTTCATAGAATAATATAATTGCCGAGATATAAAGAGAAATATTAGATTAAAATATATTAGATCATTATATATTATGTAATAAATTATAATAAATTTAGAAATTATTAGATATTAAGCTTTTCTTAACATAATAGAATTATTAATTATATTTATTGTCTAAAGCTCTTTATTTTTAATTAAATTATTATAAATAATAATTTATATATTATTAATATATTGAATAAAAAGATTAAGATTTTATAATTTATTTTATAATTTATTTAATATCTCACTTGATATATATATAATTATTTATCTAGATTAATTTTATTATATATAATAATATTTAGAGTTTCTAGTAAATTAGAAAATATCAAAATTATTAAATTATTTATTATTAAATATAATAAGTTTTAATTAAATTTATTAGATTTATTTTCTATATATAATAATATTTTTAAAACGTTATCTAAAGAATATCAATTATAGTTAGAAATAATAATTTAAAATAACAATTTTTTAATAAATTTAATTTGTTAGAAAAACAAATAAAATAAATTAATATTATTGTATATATCTATTTTAATTATATTAAAAATAAAAAATATATATATACTGAATTAGATTATCAAGATAATAATTTTAATAATATCAATAATATTAATAATATTATTTATTAATTAATATAATTATAATAAAAGAAATATATTAATCTAATATATAGATATATTAATATTACAGAAAGCCTAAAGCTCTATCTAGTAATATATTATAATATTTTATAATACAAATAATATAAATATTATTAATTTATTATTAAATAAACTTTATATAATATATTCCAGACTTATAATCTGATAGAAAAGCAGATATACAAAGTGATGTGGATCCTCAGGGGTGTAGGGGCTTCCGGACACTTTACTTATACACAGCCTAAGGCGTGGATATAGAAGACTAGTAATAAATAGAATAAGTATCTCTTAGTATTATAATATTAATATTCTAAGTATTTAGAGATTTCTATCTAATATTTATTAATAGATTTATTTTAAAAATTTATTTATTTATATACTTATTCAGTCAGAATAAAATAATTATATTCTATTTTTAATAAACTGGAGCAGAATAATCTTTTATTTATAAATCTAATTATATTATATTATTCTTTCTTATTTAAAATATAATTAATCTTCTAAAATTAAAATAATTAAAACAAGTATAAATTAAAGATATATTAAATATTTAAAAAGATTTAAATATATTAATATATTAAAGCTGATTCTTCTGCTTATTTAGTTAAGCTTTAAATCTTTAATAAAATATATTTAATTAATTTATATAATTATTTTAACTAATCTATTTACTATTATATTCTTTGTAGATAGATAGATAATTTAAATCTTTTTATTTATAATATAATTATAAATAATATAATATTAAATAGAGATATATTTTATTTATTAATAATTTACTAGATTTTCTGCAATCTTAATAACTCTTTAATTATTTTTATATAATATAATAAAAATATTTTAATATATAATATTCTTTTTAATTATATATAAAAAATATCTATATTAAATTACTTACTTAATTATTTTAGTAATAATAATATACTCTGTTTTAATAAAGCTCTAAATAATAATAACTTATTTTTTATTAATTTAATAGATAGATAAATTATTAATTATTATTATATATTTAATAATTAATATTTTTAATCTTATATTAATATATATTAAATTAATATATATAATAAAAATCTTCTTTTTATTTTTCTTAATAAAAAATATTATCTTATAGCTTTTTATAATCTTAAGATATCTTAAAATATACTTTATAATAAATAAATAAATCTAACTTAAATTAGCTAGATATTAGAATAATTAATTAATTAAAAATATAATATCGGATTATATTTTATATATTAAAAATATTAATTTCTTAATTATTATTTTAAATATTTTATAGTTTTTCTTATTTAGTTATAAGTTATTAATATTAAATTAGATACTTAACTTTATTAATATAATGATAAATTTATAATTTATTATTTTAAATTTATAAAAAATCTATTTAATATAAATTTTCTAATTTATTTTAACTGATTTATTCTTTCTCTAAATAAATCTAATATCTAAAAGCTTTTAAATTAAGCTAAAATTAGTTATTAAATAAAGTTTTTTTAATTTTTTTTTAATATTATAGATTTCTGCTTCTTTATAATTAAAAATAAGAATATTATTAATATATAAAATAATAATTATTTTTTATATATTAATACAAATACTCAGATCGGCAGTAGTTAATTTAAATCTAATTTTTTTTAAAAAAATTAATTATTTTATAATTATAAAAATTAATTAATTATTTAAATCTATATAAAGATTTTCTTAGCTTTAATATTATATCTTTAATTATTTTATAATTAAATTTTTAAAACTCTTAAAATATCTTTATATAATTAGATTTATCTAGCTCTAAATTAATAAAGATATTTAATATATCTAGAAAATAGACTTTATATTCTAATTTTATTAATATTATTATAATAATTCTAAGACTATCCAGATAAAATATTAGAATAAATATTTTATTAAAATTATTTTTTAATTATTTATTTTCTCTGACTACTAATCTTATGTTAAATTAATTAATTTTTTTATTAATATTAATCTTAATTTTAAAAATCTAATATATAAAAAAGATAATTTTTTTTATTTTTTTTTTAGAATAATTATTTAAGTTTCAAAACTGATTAATATAATAATTTTTTTTTATATAATTTTAATTTATTTAGATTTATAAATCTAATTATTAATTATTTTATTATATAATCTAAATATCTAAATATCTGATTTTATAAGAGTTTCTTTTATTATTTTATATTTATAATCTTCTTTCTAAAGTTTAGAGATAAGAATAAAAAAATTTTTAATATATTATATTAAATAATTATTTATATCTTCTTTTTCTATAGCAAAGTATTTAATATCTTTTTTTAAATTTTTATTTATTTTTTTAAATTATTAGCTCTTTAAGAGCCTTGTAGATAGTTATTATAAATATTTACTATCTTTAGATTAAGATAATTTAATCTTTAATTATTCTTTTTTCTTAAAAAATTTATCTTTGAGAGTTATAATCTTTTTTTTATTTTTAATATTATTATTTAAAGCAGTAGAACTCTTTTTATTAATTATATTATTAATAATAAGACTATTCTTATTAGTCACAGCAGCTAATTATTTTAAAAATATAAAATTAAATAATTTAATTATTAATTTATTTTTTTTAATAAACTTGTACTTAAGTTTATACTTATTAATTGAAATTTTATAATAAATTCTAAATCTAAATCTATAAATTAAAAAATTATTTAAAGAAGTAAGACTATTTAATATAATATAAAATAATAATTATTTTTTAAATAAATTATAAAATATCTAATTAGCTTTTGAATAGTATTCTAACTTTTTTTTATAAAATTTAGAATTTATAATAAATCTTATTATATTATTACTCTTTAATATAATAATATATTGCTTATTATTTTTTTTATATTCTAAAACTATTTTTTTTATATATAATTTTTTAATTTATTTATATTCTTATAATAATACAGCACTCTATATCTCTATGTTTATAAATATTTAATATTAAATAGATAATTAAACTAGAGTTTAAATAAAGTCTTTAATTTTTTATAGCTTTTTTTTAAATTCTTTCTAATAATTATATAGTTTCTCAGATAATTAATTATATTTATAATCTATTTTTAATATACTCGGCTAATGTTTGATTTAATTAATAAAATATATATAATCTTTAAGATAATTTAGTTATATTATTTAATAATACTGTTTTAGACTGATATCTCTGCTTTAATAAATTTAAATTTAATATTTTTTAATTAATTTTAAAAAATTAAGATAATAAATTTCTTTATATTATTAATTTAGATTATTATAAGTATCTTTTCTACTTAATATTTTCTTTATTAAAGTCAGATATCTAATTATTTCTAAATATTCTCAGATTTCTAGAACTCTATAATATATATTTATAAGAAATAATTATAATTATTAATTAAAGAGAGATAATATTTTCTTTTATTTTTTTATAATTCGGGCTTTAGAAGTCTATATAAATATATTTAAAAAATTTAATAACATATAAAATAAAAATATAGCTCTATTTTTTAATCTATTTTATATAAATATAGATTTTGTATTTATTTTTAAATAGTTAATCTTTTTTTCTAAGTTATAGATTCTCTATATCTAAATAGATTATATATTTATTCAAATAATATTTTCTAAAATATCTAAGATATTAATATATCAAGCTCTGCTTCTCTGCTTTAATTATATTTTTATAAATTATTAAATATATATAATACTTAATCTTCTATAGATTAATAATTAATATTATTAAATATTTTATTATATTAAAATATATTATTCTATTTAATCTTTTATTTTTTATAATTACTTTATTATTCTTCAGAATCTGATAATTATACTTAATTGTTTATAATTTATATTTATTAATATAAAATATCTCTAAAGAAAAAAGATTATATTTATTAGATTTAGAATATATATAATATTTTCTAATCTTATTATAAAATTATTTAGAAACTTAAATTTAATTATTTTATAGTCTCTGATTAATAATTTATTATTATTAATTATTAAGAGAATCTCCCTTTATATAGAGTTCAGAAAAACTAATATTTTCTTTTATTTTATTATATAATAAATTACTTTATTATTAAGATATTATTAATTAGATTAATTAAGATTATTTAATTTTATATTAATATTCTCTGTTAATCTTATTTTAATATTATAATTATTAAAAAAGATATTAATCTTCTTTATATAATAATATATTATTCTAAAGAATTAGATAATTACTCTATAAATATTTTTATTATTAGAATTCTAATCTAATTCTTCTTTAAATTAATAATCAGCAGATTACTTCTTATATTTAATAGATTATTTTTTATTAAAATACTTTTTTTTTAGCTTTATTTTCTAAGCTATTAAAATATTAATTCTTTTTTTTTAATAATAATCTTTTATTATATAATCTTTTTTTTTATAATTAAAGTAAATTATATTTTGTTTTAAAGTCAGATATTCTAAATCTCTTTTTTTTATTAATATTTATTATTATATTATTATAATTATCTATATAATTTATAAGATAATCGAAGATTAAAGAAATATTTAAACTAATTATTATATTTCTAAAATTAATATATTTATTTAATAGATTATTAAAATATTATATAGCAAAAGATTATTAAAATTTATTATTTTTTTTATAGATATTAATTAAATATTAATATAGTTTTTTTAATTTTAAGAAATATCTTCTTCTTAGTATAATTAAATTTTTTTTAAATTAACTAACTTCAGTAGTTACTGTGCTTTTAAAGTCTTAGAAAATCTTATATAAATCTTTTATAAATATTATTATATTTTTTTAATATATTTAAATTTTTTAATTATTAAGACTCTACTTTTATTAAGTTCTATTTAAATTATTATTCTGATTTTTATATTAATTTTTTATTATTTAATATCTAATATAATAGACTTATTCAGAGCTATTCTAGAAATCTTATTATAGAATTTAATTATTTATTAGATAAATTATATATATAATTACTGCTTTATTATATAGAATTAATATTAAGTATTTTTTTAAATTAATTTATTAATTTTAAACTTATTTATTCTAATATTAGAATTTAGAATTAATTATTTTATTACTAGCTTAGATTTTATAATTAGAATATTTTAATAACTTAAGATTAATTACTGAAAATATATTAATTAAAAATATTTATAAAAATAAATTAAAAATCAGATATACAGATAAAAAAAATTAAATAATTTATATAAAATATTAAGCTAATACAGATCTTTTAAAATATAAGATTTAAAATAATTTAATAAATTAATAAAGTCAGGCTTATAATTAATAAAATAGATTCTTAGAAATATAGAAACTTCCAGATACTTTATTTATATATAATTTAAGATATAGATATAGAATACTAGTAATAAATAAAATAAATATCTTTTAATATTATAATATTAATATTCTAAATATTTAGAGATTTCTATCTAATATTTACTGATAGATTTATTTTAAGAATTTATTTATTTATATACTTATTTAGCCGGGGTGGAATAACTATGTTCTATCCTTAGTAAGCCGGAGCGGAACAACCTTCCATCTGTAAACCTAGTTGTATCATATCACAAAGTAATAGAAAATAGATTAATTTAGATAAAATAAATCAGAGATCGCGGTGATTAAGTAAAGAGAATATAATTAATTATAATCTTAAAACAGCTAATTATTAATATATAATAGATATAATAACTTACAGTACTCTAAGTTTATTTTTATATATTATCTGAATATATAGAATTCTGCAGATATTAAAGATTATAATAAACTGGATAAAATATTTCTATAATAGCTGTTAAACTTATTAGAATTATTAAATTTAATGAAAATAAATCTAGCTATTAAGATTATAAGAATTAAATAAATTTTGTATATAAAGAATATTGTGAATAAATAGAATATTATAATAGAAAAAGAGATAATAAATAATATTATAATTATAAAGAACTTATATTATAAAGGTTCTTTTGTATAATTACTGACTGTAATTTCTGGAATATTAAAAGAAGATTAATAAATATAAAGAATTCAGAAGAAATTAGAAACTTTTATAAAATTTAAACAAAAAGAATAAAGCGAACTAATTAGTTTTTAGAATGAAGAATTAAAATAATTTTTTATAAGCTTTAAGAATTTATAAAATTATAAAGTAGTTCTATTATAAAATACTCTAGAAATAAGAAAATATTAGTACTAGTATTAAAAAGCGTTAAATAATCAGAATAAAATAATTTTATAAATAAATATATTTAAATTTATAAAATAAAATAAAAGAATAAAACAATTAATAAGAAATAAAAAAGACTTCTAAAATTATTTTTATATTTATAAGATTCTAGTCAAATATAATTAGAAATTTTACTATTAATCTATCTATGAAAATTAATATTATAAAATATTTATAAAATATCTTTAATACTATTTTTGTAAGGGATGATATCCGCGGGATGCATCCTTACAAGGTTGAAGCCCACCTCCTCCCGGGTTTACCTGAGTATATATATGAGATTCTAGGGGTCCGCAGGTAACTGCGGGTAATATTAGTCTTTTGGCTCAGTGGCAACAGCTCCCCTAGGTTGGTGTCTTACAATTTTGATAAATTAATCTATTTTTTTTAAACGAAAAGTATTAATAGAAAAGATCTTATAAGAGTTTTTATTAAAAAATCTTTTATTTATCTAATATATCTGTAAAGATTATTATACCTTATAATAATATTTTTATTAAGAGATAATTTATAATTGAATATATTAATAATATTTATTTCATAAGATTTTATATTAGTACCTGCGGGAATAATAAATATTTTAATTATAAAAAATAAGATTATATAATAAGAAATTATTACTTATATAAAAATAAAAATCTTAAAAAACAACTTATTATTTAGATAGATTATAAGAAACTGATAGATATATTTATTATAATATATTTTATTTTAAGATTATAATAATAATTACTTATATAAAATAAGATTAATTTATTTAAAAAATATAAAATATTAATCAATATAAATACAGAAGTGAATCTAATATTTATAATATTAATAAAAAATATAAATTAATTAATAATATTTGTGAAGACTTTTATAAGATTATTAAATAATAATAATATTTAATAAAAAAAAGATTATAATATTTAACATAAATTTTATAAATATAAAAAATAACTATGAGATCTATAAAAAAACTATTATTATATGATCTATTATAAAAAATATTATATTAAATATATTATAAATTTAAATAGAGATTTTTATTATAGAGTTTGATTAATATTATTTAAAGTTTTATAAGAAATAATAAGTTAAATTATATTAGATTATTATAATAACATTTTTCGCAGAGAAGCCGAAGACTAAATAATTATAAATTATAATAATTAGATTTATTTATAAAAAAAAGTAAATCTAAAAATACTTTCAGAATAGCTTTATAATCTTAAAATAATATTTATAAAAAATAAGATAATAAATTATTTATTTTTTATTTAAATATTAATCAAAAGATTAATCTAGAAAAGGATTATAAATTAAAAATAAAATTAATTTATAAATTCTTTTCGCGAAATAGAAAATATGTTAATAATATTTATAAATATATTTTATATAAAAATAAATATAATATTTAAAATTATTTATTAAAGTATTAATTGTTTTTATAAAGAAAAAGAATAAAATTTTATAAATATTTATTAATTATTACAAGCTAAATAAAAAAATTATTAATAATAAATATTTATTATTATAAATTAATAATTATATTAATTAGCTTAAAAAATATTATAATTTATATAATTTAATTTTTATAAAGTTTATTACAGAATAAGAATTATAATAAATTATAAATAAGAAATAGCTTTTTGAAAAAAATATAATATATTTAAATATTTAATTATATAATTTAATTTAACTAATATATTTATAAGATTTTAAAAATTTATAAAATCTTTATTTACAGAGTATTTAGATAATTTTATAATTATTTATTTTAATAATATTATAATATACTTATAAGGTCTGAAGAAATGTAAAATATAAATTTATAAATTTTTATAAATTTTAATTAAAATAAATCTACATATCTTAAAGCTAAGAGTCTAAATAAATATTATTTTATATAAATTAAAATTAATTTTCTTAATTTTATTATTAGCCGCGAAGATATATAAATAAAATTAAAATAAATTATAATAATTTATAAATAATAAGAGTTATAAAATATAAAAATATATTATAAATTATAAGATTTAGGAATTAATATTAATAATTTTTTTAAAACTATTTATAAATAATAATCTTACAGATCTTACTAAGAAAATCTTATAAAAAAATCAAATATAGAATTTCTTATAGTAAATACTTACAACAATTTTAAATAACTAAAAATAATATTTAAAAAATATTATAATTATCTATTTAAAAAAGAAACAAGTACATATTAAAAGTAATATATTCAATTTTATAATTAATAAATATATTATTATAAAAAAATATAAATAACTAGTAAATTCTAATTATATTTTATTTATAAAAAATAATTAGAGTAGAAACAAATTATAAAATTTATAATTAAAAATTATTTATAATAATAGTATTATTTGGAAAATAGTATTATTAACTAGAGAAAGCCGATCTTATAATAAAGATATTTATTAATTATAAAAGTTTTAAGTATTTTATAATAAATTCAGGGCTATTATAAAAATAGATATAATTAATATAATAATTTATAATATTTTAATTTTATTTTATTTATTATTCAGGCGCACAGAATACTATAGATATATTCTTATAATATTTAAAGTATAAAAATAAAATAATAACTAAGATTTATAATAAATTAGATAAATTATCACTATGATAAGTATTTTATCTTTTCAAATTATAAAAATTAAAAGATATAGAAACAGACGTTTTAGTTGTAAGTATTAAATTAATCTTTATTTATACATGAAAGATTTTAAATATATAAAGAATTATAAAAAGAAATAGTAAATAATATTATTATTATAAAGTAA
Source organism: Aspergillus heteromorphus CBS 117.55 (assembly GCF_003184545.1). Lineage (NCBI taxonomy): Eukaryota > Fungi > Ascomycota > Eurotiomycetes > Eurotiales > Aspergillaceae > Aspergillus > Aspergillus heteromorphus. The sequence goes on along the minus strand of NW_020290472.1, from coordinate 57,194 downwards.
ATTATATTATAAAAGTTCTTTTTTTTTGCAAAGCTGCTAGTCATAGTATTTATAATATTAATAAATAATTAATAAATATTTTATATTTATAAAAAGCTAAGAGATTCTAAAAGCTTTAAAGTATAAAAAATAAATAAGAATTTATAACAAAAAAATATAAAACTTATTTATAAAGAATAAAATAATTATATATCTTAGATAAATATATTTATAAGTTTTAAATACTTATAAAACTATATAATAATCTTATTATAAATTACTTTATAATTAAGAAAATACTAGTACTAATATTATAATAATTCTAATAATTAAAAATAAATAATTTTAGAAATAAATATTATCAAGTCTATAAAAATATATTAAAATAATAAAATAATTTACAGAAAATAATTAAAACTATTAGAATTACTATTTATAATTATAAAATTCTAATAAAGAAAATAATAAATTTTATTATTAATTTATCCGCGAGTAATAGTATTATTAAGACCTTATAAAGTTTTTTAATAATATTCTAATAATAATAGATTAATATAACAAAATTATCTATTTTATTCTTTTATAAAAGAATCTTAATAAAAATGATTTTTTATTTATATAATATACGCCCGAAGATTAATATAGATTATAATAATATTTTTGTAAAGAATTTCTAATCTAATTTTATTTATATATTTAAAATAAAAAAAAGCTAAATATAGTTTATCATCTATAGATTAATAATTAAATTAAAAGATTAAATAATATTTTTGAATAGTATTTATAAAACTATATTAATTTGAAATAAAATAATTAAATAAATTTATTATTTTTTATAAAGTTTACATGTAATAATATCTTATAAAGATTTATAAAAAGATTATCCTTTTATATTATTATAATAAAGTATTTATAAGTAATTAAAATAAAATTTTATAAAGAGAGAGAATTATAGATTAAAGTCTTTAAATAAACTAAATATATTTAGAAAATTTATATTAGAAAAAAAAAGAATCTAATTTCTGCTTATAAAAAATAAAAATAATTTTATAATTATAAATAATAAATAAAAGATTTTATATTAAAATAAATAGTTTAATTCTTTATAAAATATCTTCTATAAAGATAAATTAGTAAGAAGCTAAACTTATAAAATAAAAGTTCTTATTATATTATTAACTAAACAAATATATAAGTTTATAGACTAGAATTATTTATAGAATTATAAATCTATAATATATTTTATATATTAATATTTTATAAATATTATAAAATAAATAAGATAAATTTATAGAAGTATTTCTCTGTAGAAAAAAATAATTATAAATATTATTTAAAAATATTATTAATTTTATAAAGTTAAAGTAGGTTTTCCAAATTTTAATTAAATAAAAAGAATATTTAAATAAAAATATTAACTAAGAATTAGCTATGAATTTATATTATCTATAATTTTATAAAAGATTTATTTAGAAAAATAAAGAAAATAGAAAGATAAAATATTAAAAGAAATTATCTATAAAGATTTTTTCTTAATTATAAGTAAAATATAAAATATAATAAATATTTATAAAAATACAGATAAATAAATTAATTACTTAATTTATAAAAAGCAGATCTTATAATTAATTTAAATATAATTATTATGTTTTTATTTATAATTATTATTAATATATATTATAAATATTTTTAAGCACAAAAGGTTATAATATATATTATATATTTATCTAAAAAAAAGCCAGCCAGCTCTAAATATAAAGAAAGTTTTATAAAGCTAGATCTGGATTTTTATTTAATAATAATAATTATATATAATAAAGAATATAGATTTTACTATCAACTATATAATTTAATTTTTTTTATAATTAAACAGAGACTATATTTCTGTTTAGAAAAAGAAATCTAATTAAATTATTAATATATTTATAAAAATATTGATAAATCAATTTATTTTAAATAGATTTATAAATTAAGCTAAAATTTAATTTATAATTCTGATATTTTATAAAGCAGATTAATCTTAAATAGATTTTAATATATTTAATAATAAATTATATTTTAATTAGTTTATATACCTCGCGAACAGAATAGATATTTATTATAGAATAAAAAGAAGCAAAAATTATAATAAAAATAATAATGATCCTAATAATAACAGTAGTAATAATAATAGATATAGCAGTAATAATAATAATAATAAATACAATTAAAAAAATAAATTAAATCTATTCTATATTAGTTATAAGATATAAGAAAAATCTCTCTAAGAGATTACTTATCATAGATATATATATATATATAGATTAAAAAAAGAATAATAATCTAGTAATAAGTGCAGTAATTCTTTTGTAAAAAAAAGAATAAAAGATATATAGTATAAAAAATAAAATATTAAAATAATTAATTATAATTTTTGGATTAAATTATATATCTTAAATTTATAAAGTAATAAATATTTATAGACTAATAAAAGATTATAAACTATTATATTTTATAATCTAATATAGATATCCTAGATCTGTAAGAATTAAATAATTATAAGAGTAAGATAGCTGTAAGAGTCAGATAATTTTAATTATAATTAATTATAATAATCTTCAGATAAGTACTTATTTATAATAATAAAATAAAAGAAAGAAAATCACAGAATTAAAAAAATTAAAAAAAAGAGGAAAAGAAAATTATTAAAAGTATTTTTTTAGAGTTTTAAGCTCCGAGTCTCAAGTCTTAATTTATATTTAAATTAAAAATATTATATTATATTTATTATTTATTATATTTATTATTCAGTTATAATCACAGAATATTAAAATATAATAAAAAATAGTATAATTATAATTATATAAAACAGTTACTATAGCAGGCTTATTATAAAATAAATATTATAAAAAAGAAATTATTTTTTAATTAATTTTTTTATAAAAAAGATTTTATAGTCAAGATTTTAAAAATATCTAATTTATTATAAATATTAATCTTAAAGATTAAGATTCTAGAAAAAAAGATACTTATAAAAATAATAATTCTTATAATACTTATAATATATTATATTATAAGAAATATTTATATTATAAAAGTAGTTTCTTATAAAGATATTATATTAATAAATATTATAATATATAATTTATAGGATTCTTGCAGATATATTTATTTATAAGAAAATTTAAATAAAAGACTAATAATAATACTTTAAGTAATATAAATATTATCTTAACTTTGGAATAAATATACTTTCCTTATACTATTTTAATATATACTCTTATATTTACAAACTAGACTTATTTATAGACTTATAAATATATAATATATTTTATATATTGCTATTCTATAAATACTATAAAGTAAATAAAATAAATTAAAAAAAATATTATTCATAGATTTTCTTAATGTTATAAAAATAAAATAGTTCTAGAAAGATCTTAATAAAATATTAATAAAAGTTAATAAAACTAATATTTAATATTTTATAATAAATCTTTACTATTTACAGCACTCTATAAGAAAGTTATTTATAGAAATATTTTTTATTGAAATAAAAAAAAATAAAATAATAACATAATAAAAATATTATTTATGAAATATTATATAAATATCTTAACTGTGTATAATATATAATAATAATTTAGAAAAATAGAGACTAATAGATTAATTATTTAATATATAAAAAACAGATCTTATAACTAATATAACTATATTTATTATATCTTTAATTATAGCTATTATTAATATATATTAGAAATAGTTTTTAATCTAAAACTTTATTTTCAATAAAAGAAAGCTGATTAGTACTAATTATAAGCAAAGATTTATAAAACTAAATCCATATCTTTAGTTAATATAGATTATTATATTTTAAAAAAAGTATAATTCTTAAGACAGATTATATAATATAGTATCTTTAATAATCTAATAAAAACTATATATCTATTTAATTATATAAATATCTTCAGCTTAACAATAATTATATTAATTAATTAACTTAAAAATATTCTATATAATAAGATTATAAACTTTATTTCTTAGTTAAATTTAAATAGTTTATTAATTATAATCTATTTATTATGGATACTAATCTCTTAATATTATATATTATAAATAGCTAATTTATATAAACTTAATAAAATATAAAGATTATTATATATATATATATAATTAATCCAGTTCTTTAAAGATCTTAAGGTTATTTTCTAAAAGTTAAGAATATAAATATCAATCTTAAATAGGGTATTAAATAATATAAAATATTTATAAATAAGTAAATTTAATATTAAAGAGCTAAAGAAAACTTTAAATTTAAAATTGTTTAAAAAACATATAAAGCTAATTAATTATAATATTTTAAAATTATATTATATATTTATATATTTAAGATTAATAGCTCTTTAAAGAAATATTTAAACTATTTTATTAAAATAATATATATAATAATTTTTGATAATAACTTATGAAGAATATATAATCTTTTATACTTAATATTACTAATCTGATTATTGATTAACTTTTATATTTTTATAATAAAATCAGTCTATTTCTATTATAAAAGAAGTATAATTATATTTTAATAATTAAAGTTTTTAAGATTATAAAATTTATTACTTATATTATATTAAATTATATAAGTTAAAGATATTCTATGATACTAAGAATAATTTAAATTCTGATTTTTAGATCTCTACTATATTATAAATTTTTGAATTTTTAAACAATAACTTGAATTATTATATTAAACCATTTTTAATAATTATATACACAATTATTATTGAGGCTTTATTAATAAGAGATTTACTATTAAACTAAGATAAAGTTTAGATTTAATTTTAATTATTTATATCATTATATCTTATTTAGATTAACTTACTTGTTTTATAATTTTATAACAAATTAGAAAGAGTACTAGTATTACTTGAACTTTTATAAAATATTCTCTGATATTTATTATAGAAAATATGAAAAATAAAAAAGTATTTTTTTATAGTTCTTAATAAATCTAAGAATGTTAATATTAGAAAAGAAAAAATAAAATAAAATAAATATTAATACTAATTATTATAATTCAGAATTCTCTGATATTATATAAGAAATAATTATTTTATAAAATAGATTATATTATTATATAATATAATTTTTTTAAAAGTCTATTATTCTAAAAATAAAAAGAATATATAATCTATAATTAATAATAAAGACTTAAATAAATTAGAGTTATATTTAAAAATATCTATATAATATAAATTATCAATATTTTATAGTATTTTTAATATATATTTTTAATATTGATATTATTTCTAATATATGAAGCTAGTTAGTAGATAAAAAAAGTAATCTTCTTTTATAATTTTGATATTATCAAATATAAAGTTACTATTATTATAAAAAATTAGAAAATTATAATATTATCAAAGAATTTTAGAAAAAATAGATAATAAATGATAATAAAATTTATACATATTTTGGATTAAAAAATTAAATGTTTATTTCATATTTATTTAAGTAATAAATTTATTCTTTCTTACTATTTTGAATAAAATTTATTTACTAAGAATATTTATTATTAAGATATATAAATCCTTAATTTTATTATTGTATATAAATTATTAACTAAATATTATATTAAAAGCTATAGAATCTTGATAAAATATAGATATTTAGGATAACCTTTTATCTTTTATATAGAAATATATATACTATATCAGATAAATAGATTTCTATAATGAAAATTAATATTAATAAATATATTAGTTATTCTAAAGCTTATTGAGTAAGCTGTAATATTTATTGATAAATAAATTAAGATTATAATATTATATATATATATATATATTATCTTTATCATTACTATTGAAAATAGAATTTATAAAAATTATTATTAAGAAACTTAAGTAAAAATAGATTAATCTTATTATAGTCAATTTATATATTACTATTAATAATAAACTTATTTTATAGAAAATAGCTTGTATAAAATAATAAAAAAAAGTATATAAATTAAAATTTAAAATTAAAATATATTACATCTTAATAAATCTTGGAAGTTAAGCTAGATTAAATAATTAATTTAAACTAAAAAATTAATATTAATATTATTATATCTCTAAATTTAGAATACTAAGTTTATAATTATATAACGTAATATAATATATATATAAAATTAATAAAACTTATTTTTTAAAAGAGGATATAATATAATAATCTTATATTATTTTATAATATTATAAAAGGATTTATCTTAGTAACAGAAATATTAATAATAATAAAAAGCTTTATAAAAATATTAGTCTTAATATTTATATTATTTAAAATCTTAATAATATTAATATTCTGATTATTATAATGTATACTTAAGATATTGTAAGGGATGATATCCGCGGGATATGCATACTTACAAGGGTGAAGTCCATCCCCTCCCGGGTGTACCTGAGTATATATATGGGATTCTAGGGGTCCGCAGGTAACTGCGGGTAATATTAGTCTTTTGGCTGAGTGGCAACAACTCCCCTAGGTTTATGCCTTACAGATATTTACTAAAATTAACTTAATAAAAATATCTATAGCTTATTCTAAATTATTACTATTAATTATATTAATTAATAAAATATTTTAGTTTTAATTGTAGTTATAATTCCTGCTAGAATTTTATTTATTATTTATTATCTTTGGATTTTATTTTTATTTGTTATTTTTTAATTATAATTACTTGAGAAGTAATTATTATAAGATTTATAATAATTTTATTCTTTAAATATATAATTAATAAACTTAATAACTTAAATAAATTTTAATTAATTTTAATTAATGAAAAATTAAAATTATTATAATTTTTATTATATTCTTGATTATAGTTATAATCTTATCTGTAATTATATAATAAAATAATTATATTATTAATAAGATAAGTTTATAATACTTTTTAGTTGTATTTAAAGATAATAAATACTTAATAGATATTATATAAATCAGACTTTAAGAAATTCTTTTAATTAATTAAAATTCAAAATTACTAAGTAATGTGTTATGGGGTTCTTGTACAAACCCTTCACATCCCAAAAGCTTGGCAAAGCCTATATAAATACCCTGTTCGGCATGCTATAATCAAATAAATAATTAAATAAAGCAAGAAATAGTACTGTATAAAAAAATAAATTAATATACTTTAAATATTTTTATTTTTATTTTCTTTCTTCTTTATTAATTTCTTCTATATTAATAATTAATGATTAGATTAATTTAATTTAATTATTCTTCTAATATTAGAAATTAGTTATTATTAAGAGATAATCTCTTAATAATTAAGAATTATTTAATATATAAAAATAATAAATTATTTTAATTTAATGGTCTATAATAATTAAGATATTATTTAAGAACTTATATAAGCAGTTTATATCTTATAAATAAATTTAAATAATTAATAAATATATTTTAATTAATAATAATAAAAATATTAGATAATAGACGCTCGGCTATAGATCTAACTAAAGAATTTATAATAATATTTTATATTATTACTTATACTAGATATATTATTTTTTATTTAATATTTAATTATATAATTTTAAATTTATTTCTTAGATTCTGAATTCTTCTTTAAAAAGATTTTTAAAATATATTTTATCTTTTATAAGAAGCTTTATATAAAGTTGTTTATTAATAAAAAATATCTAATAAATAAAATAGAAAAACTTTATTATATTTATAAATATTTTTATAAAAAAACTAAATAATATATACTTTTCTGAATTATATTTAAATAAAAAATAATTAAAACTATATAATAAGATAATCTATTATAATTAATAAATTAATTATTTAAAAATCTAAATATAAAGAGAAAGACTCTTATATAAATTATAATAATAAAATAAAAAGAAAGAATCTAGCAAAGTTTCTTAAAAAATTTAATAAACTTTTTCTTATTATTAATAATATTAACTAATTAAATAATCAGAAAAAAATCAAGCTTGATATTATAATTTATTAAATAATTATCAAAAATATAATTAAAATAAAAAAAGCTAATTTATATAAGAAATACTGCAATTTATTTCTTAAGATTAATTATTATAATATTTAATATATAAATATGCTAAAGTTTTTTTTATTATTTAAATTATTCTTTATCTATAACTAAAAAAAATAATCTAAATAAAAAAAATCAAAAAATTATCTTAACTAAGATTATTACTTTTTATTTAAGAAATTCTAAAAAAAGTCTCTCTTAAAAAGATTATTTTATAATAAATCTTAAAAAAAGAATTTTTTTTAAAAGAAAAAACAAACTCTATCTTAAATATAGAAATAATAAATATTTTATATAAAATTATAAAAATAAATTAAATAAAATAATTATAATAAACTTTATTAAAATTTTAAATAATTAAAAAACTAAATAAATCCTGTATAAAGTTATATATTAAAAAATAATAATGAAAAAAGAATATTACTAAATTAAAAATATGTTAAAAAGATATATTTAAATAGTTCTTTTTTTATAATATAAATATTATTAAACTATAATATTATAATATAAATATTAATTAATAGCAGCTGTCTAATTTATAAAGTAATTAATAAAATATTCATATAATAAAATAAATTATTAATAATAGAAATTATTTTTTGACTAATAAAAAAATTACTAAATAAATAGAATATCTTATATATATTATATAAATATATCTAAATATAAATATATATTTAGAGAAAGAAGCTTTCTTCTATATTTTATTAAATAGATTTAAATATAATCTTATTTTAGAACTATTTTAAAAAAAATTTAATATTTAATTAGAGTTAAAACAGAAATAATTATATTTTTATATAATAAGAACTAGAATTATATAGTCTATCTTAAAGAAAAAACTAAAGATAAAAATTATCTAGATTTTTATTACTGCTATAAATATATATATATAATAATATTAATATATCAAAGTTAAGAAACTTAAAATATTTACTGTTATAATAAGTAATATTTGAAAAGTTTTTATTTTAAAATTATTAATTAATTCTTTAATAAAACTGCTTAGATATTATTATAATTTTTTTTTAAGTTTTTAAATTCTTGTCTATAGATAAATTACCGTGTTATTATAGTAAAGATATAGATTATAAAAATAAATTAATATAAAAAAATAAATAAAATTCTTAAATATTATAGAATTCTTTCTATAATATATCTTATAATATATTATTAATATTATAAAGAATACTGACAGAATTACTGAATGAGAATTTTATTAAAATTAATTATTTATTTATTACAGTATCTATGTTTTCTTACGTAAAAATTAGAAAATAAATTTTATTTTATGTGAATTATTAAGTACTTGTTAGACTATATTATGTGATATTATATTATTAGTTATATGACTTAATATTCTATCAGTATGTTAAATAGACAGCTTCTCTTAACTAGTTAAATTAATTAATCTTTTACTTCTTTATATTTTTTATATAGATTATAAGCTCTTTTATATAATATTAGATTTAATTTTATTAAATAATACTAGATATTCTACTTTGCTTCAATATCTAATTAATTTTATTATTATTTTTAATATTCTTTAATTTTTTAAGCTTTTTTTATAATTATAGTCGCTTGAGTATATTTTCTGTTAAATCTATTTTATAATATTTAATTATTTCTTTTTTAATATTATAATTTTATTACTGATTTATTTTATTTTATTAATTTAAAATAATTTAATTTAATAATATATTCTTATTTTCTTAGTAAATATTTCTTTAATTCTTTTTATTTTATTACATAATCTCTAAGTAATTATTAATTTCTAAAGCTTTTATTTAATATATCTAATAAAAACTTTACTAAATTTAATCTTAAAATAATTAAGATTTTTTTTAAGTTATATTATAGTTAGAACTTCTTTAAATAAAAAGAATTAGTATTATTAAAATATTTTTAAAAATAAAGCTTATTTTAAAAGATTTTAATATTATATTATTACAGTTATGTTTATTTATAAATATCTTATAAATTTAAATAATATTATTAAAGCCCCTATTATATTAGTATAGATTTATAATAAAATTAAAATATATATATAATATAATAAAAAACTTAAAGAAATTATACAAAAAATCTAAATAAATAAAATTAAATTAATTCTGATACTCTTTTTTATATTTTAAAGATAAGGATTAATATTAATATATATAATAAGAGTAAGAAGATTTATAAAGTACTAAAAAATATTAGTATATTTTTTAAATTTAAAAATATAATTAATATAAAATACTCTATTAATACTAATTTTTTTATTTTTTTAAAACAATAGATTAAAATAATTAGTAGTCTATATAAAAAAACTAAATTATTTAACTAAATTAAATTTATATATTTTTAGATTATTATATAAAATAATTCTATAATATAATAATCTCTTAAAGTCTAACTTATATAATATTTATAAAAAAATTTACTATCTCTGAATATAAACAGAAAGTATTACTAATCTATTTTATTAGTATTATAATTATTATATTATATAATCAGAGATAAAATTATAGCTATAATAGAGATTATAATAAAGATTATAATAACTCTAATTTTTAATTGGCTAAGATCTCTTAAATCTCTAATTTTATAAATTATAATTCTATATAATATAATTATTATTAATCTTATAATAATTATTTCTTAAGTGATTATTATTATAAAATAGATAATAATTATAAAAATAAAATTAAAAATAATAAGTAAAATTATAGCAGAGATTATAATTATAATAAAGAATATAATAATTTATTAGCTAATATAATTAATAATAATACTTTAAAATTAATTATAGATATCTCTATTAAATTAATCTTAGTAAATATCTTAAGTATAGACTATAATAGTCTGAATATTAATATTATTAAAATCTTTAATAATATAAATATTAATACTAATACTTTTATAAAGTTATATATTATTATTAATACTATTATTAATAAAATAGATCTTTTTTATAATATTATAAAATAATTTAAAAAGTCTACAGAGAATTTAAATCTCTGAATAATTAACTTAGAATTATTATATTATATAATATTTTTAAAAATAAGATTTATTAATTATTATATATATATTATATTAGTTTATAAACTTATAAACTTAGTATTCCATACTCAGAAGTATATAAATATTATATTTAATTTTTTTACTTAAATTAATTATTTAATTTAGCTTAATTCTTTAAGATTTATTAATATTTAATATATTTTAATCTTAGTTTATAATCTTCTCTTAATCTATTAATTTATTAGAGAGAGTTTTAAAATAAATTTTAAATTAAACAGCTTAACAATATTTATTAATATTATTAATAAATAAAAAAATTATAAATATATTTTAATTAATTATTATTATCTTTTTATTACTGATAATATAAGTTATGATAAATTAAATATTTTAAAAGAAATTAATTTTATTAAATTCTTATTTTTTATTACTACTATTATAATCTTTTCTAATCTAAAACTAATCTTAACTTATTTAATTTATTATTAAATTATTTATACCTCTGAGTATAAGCTTTGTAACTTAATAAAATATATAATTAATATATAAATATTAAAAAGAATATTTTAGAAATTATATAGACTATATCTTAAAGATAAAGATTATATTTTATTTATTAATAAAAAGATATAAGATATTAAGATTAAATCAGAAGATTTTATTTATATATATATTTATAAATAAATCTTTATAAAAAACTTTATTAATTTTTTTTATTTTATTATTTTTATTAATTATACTACTTAATACTACTAGACTTTTATAATAAAGAATTATATATATATATATTTAAGAAATCTATTTTATTATAAAATTGTTTTTAACTTAATTTTAAATATTAATTAAATAATTTTATATAAATAATATATTAGAGTATAATGTTTTAAAAAAGTATTATAAATCTAAAAATATTATTTAGAATTTTGCTTTATATTATTAATTTATTTTTAATAAGATAATTAAAATTAAGAATTATTATCTAATAGAGCTAATTATCTTTCTAATAATAAAAAAATAATTATTAAGATTTCTATAAAATTATATTATATAAATAATTAAATATATTAAAAACAGACTTATTTATAATATTATTAATATAATATCTTATAAAGTTTAAATATTAAATATAAATTAAATAATATTTTAATTAATTCTTTAATTATTTATTAAAGTATTGAATATATTAATATATTTTATTAAATTTCTGCTTTTATAAGATAGCTAATCTAAATTTATTAATCTTTATAAATTTATTATTTCTAATTCTTTTATTTCGTCTTAAATTATAAGATTATAAATTAGATTTAATTAATTAATTACTAATAATCTTTTATAGCTCAGAGAATATAAAATAATTAATATATTATTTTTAATTATAATTTTAGATTTTTTTATTTATATATATATAGCTAATTCAGTAATAAATCTTATATTAAAATCTAAATTTAAGTTATCTGCTTTAGTATTAATATTAATAATTATATAATTATTAGATATTAATAAGAATAAAATTAATTTCTTAAATATTTTCTTATTTTATTATATAAAACAGTCTAGTATTCAAATTAAAATCTTAAATTAATTTTTTTAATTCTTATAAATTATTAAAAAGATTTATAAGAATTAAAAAACTAAATTTAAAACTTTTAGAATATATATAATTATAAATTATAATTTTACAAGCAGATACTGATTTATATAAAAATATTAGATTTATAAATATTTTAAAGTAGCTATATATAATAAATATTTTATTTAATTTAATAATCAACACTGCTGATATTAATACTTTAAATAAAATATTATATAATAATAATATTTTATTAAAACTATCTAATAAAGAATATATTCTATTCTTATAACTAGATATTATATTATAAAAAGAATTAATAAAATAGTATAAAATAATTTATTCTAAAATTAAATAATATTTTTATCTAGAAATCTTCTATATTATTTACAAAGAAAAAAGAATAAAATCTTTATTAATATATTAAATTTAATAAATTAAGTCTGATAATATCTATAAAATTTATCTTATAATTACAAATTATAAATAATAATTAGATAAAAACTTTAAAATATATAAAATTTATACAGCTATTATAAAATTAATGAATCTAAAAATTCTTATTATGTTAATTATAAACTTTAAATAATATTTATATAATATTAATATTATAGCTATGTTTTTAAATATTAAATTATATAAATTATTTTATATTTAATTCTTAGTGAATTTTAAAAAGTTAGATTATTATAAATTATTTTTTAAAATTATTTATAATTTAAAGTAATTATCTAAAGAATAATATATATTATTTTATAATCTTTTTATTTTATAAGAATATATATATATATATAGATTATATTGTATTTATTTATAATAATATTTATATTTTTATTTATATTAATAATATCTTATAACTATTATCTAATTTTAATTATATTTAAAAAATTAAAGATATAATTAATAAAATATTTAAATATATTAATAATAGTTATATAAAATAAGCTTTTAATATAAATCTTATTTATTATATTAAAAATATTATAATGTTACAGAAATATTATATTAGAAATATTATAATTTTACAGAAATATTATATTCTTAGTATTTTAAAATAATTTAATCTTAAGAATTATAAGTCTTCTTTAACTCTATATAATCTTAAGATTATTTTAATTATTAAAAATCTCAAAGATTGTATTATAATTAATAAAATTAAAGTATATCAGAAATAGCTTAGAAATTTAATTTAATTAATTATTAAAACATATTTTAATATAATTTATATAATATATAAAATTATTTATTATATTATTAACCTTTCTGAGATTTATTTTATTATTATTATTTAAATTTATTATTATTTAAAAAGATTACTAGATCTTATTTTTTGTTATTTTTAATAATCTTAATTCTTTTATATATTATAATATTAATTAGATAGATCTTTATATTAATAAGTTAATCTTAACGATATAATATATCTTTATTCTTATCAGAGAATTTATTTTATAATATTTTAAAAAATAATTTATTATTATATTTTTCTTTATTAAGATTTTATATATTATTTAGTTATTGACTGTTTAGAAAATACTCTAATTTTAATTATTATTAAATAAATTTTATCTTTCATAAAATAATATAATATAAATTATAATATCTTATTTAGTTATTATTTAGACTAATAATTAGAATATTATTATATTATTATATAATCTAAAATATTATATTTATATTAAATATATATAGATTAAATATTATTTTACTAAATAGATTATTACTACTAATAATATTAATTTTATTTATATTCTAATTAATAAACAGATAATAAATAAATTAATTAAATTATTTGTATTTATAATATTTATTTATTTTATAAAAATACTAGAAATAAGAGAATTTATATATAAAAAGAATATTAAGAATAACTTTATTTTTTTATATTATCTACAGAATTTTAAGTCTGAGAGTTATTAAACTATATTATATAATATTATATTATTAGTTATATAACTTAATATTCTGTCAGTAACTTAAGTAGACAGCCGCCCCTAGCTAGTTGAATTAATCAATCTTCTGCTCCCCTGTATTCTTTGTACAGTACTAAATATAATTATTAAAAAAAATTAATGTTCCTTATCTCTAATTTATAAAATACTTAATTAGATGAAATAAATTGAATAATTTATTAAACTTAATATCTTCTTTGTCTTTTATTATATATATATATATTATTAAAGATTAAAAATAAATAACAGCTTTTTATATAAGATATAAATTACATAAATAACTAGTGATTCTTTTTACTCTTGTTAATATTCTGAGTATTTTTATAAAATTTATTAATTAAATTTTTAAAGAATATTTAAACAAGTTCTGTTAAGTCTATATAAATAGTATATTCAATTTTTTAAGTAATACTCCGAAGAAATATTAAGAATATATATAAAAAGTCTTTATTAAATTAAATAAAATAAAACTATATCTAGATATTAAAAAATATGACATTTTAAAAAAACATTAAATATCTTGAACTTATTATATAAATTAAAAAAATTAGATAAATCTAATAAAAATCAAAGCTATTTAAGAATACAAACTTTTTAATAATTATAAAAATTATATAAAAATTTCTAAACTTTGCTAATTTTTATAAATAATTTATCAGAAAATTCTCAGAAATAATATAGTCCTTATATTAATTAATATAAAAAAATATAATCTTTAATTAGATATTAGATTATTAGATAGTCTTTAATAAGCTAAAGAATATATTTGTCTTTAATCTAATTTTAATTTTATTTTATTCTGAATATATAATAATTATAAAAACAGATTTATCTAATTATAATATAAAAGAGATTCTTTTATAATATAATAATAATAATATATTATAATTTTTCTTAAAATAAAATATATTAATAAAATATAATTACTTAATCTATAACAAGAAACCTTTTATTATTATATAAAGTCTCAAATAACAAAATATAGAATTATAATTAGTATAAAATCTCTAAATAATAATTAATTATAAAACTCCAAAGTATTTCTTTTCTTTAAAAAGATTAATTAAATATTATATATAATAATCTCTATTTTAAATTAATTTACAGAAGCAAAAATAGGAATAAATAAGTTAATATTTTATTATAATATAAATAAGATATATTTATAAATAAAATAACTATTTCTAAAGCTGTATTATTTGATTATTTTCTTAATTAGATATATTAGTTAATATAACTATTATTTTATCTGTCTTGATAAGAATTATAAATAAATTAAAATAAATATTATATATTAAAACAGACAGCTGAAAAGAGGCTTGAAATATTAATAAACTATAGTAAAAAATAATTAAAATACTAGCTTAAAAATAAAGAAAATCTTTATTTTAATTAAAGTTTAAATAATCTGTTGCTGAATATATAGTAATAAATAAAATATATATTTATTTTTTAAAAAAATAAATTCTAAACTCTGAATCTCTTTATATAAATATTATTCAGTATATTTATGATTTAATATTATTAAAATATTTCAGCTATAAAATAATATATATTTTAATTAATTAATAATATTTTTAATCTATAATATTAAAGAATATATAAAGATTTACAAGAAATTATAATATCTACAACTATATAAAAATCTAATAAAAACTACTAAAATTATTAGCTATATCTGATTAAATATAAAAAAAAATTATTATAAATATTATTATTAATTTATCAAAGAATAAAAACTCTTTAAATATTCTGATAATAATAAATTAACTTTTAAAAAATATAATCTTAAAATTTATAGCAAAGATTAATCAAGAAATAGTTATATAAACTATTGTATAATTATTTATAAAAAAATATAGAATCTTAAAATTTATTATATTTAACTAAGACATATAATTTATAAATAAAATATAAAAATAAGTATATTAACTAATAGAAATATTAATAAAGATTTTTTATAATTTATTATTCAGAAATAGACAGAGTTATAAAATAAATAAATAATATAATTAAAATATATATCTACATTTATGTTTCAAATAATTAGACTAATTAAAAATAATTATTATTTCTAAAAAAGCTAGTTCTGAATAGCTGTATACTTTTATTTATTAGAATTAGTGTTTTTTAAAAATTATAAATATTATTATATACTATTCTTATTAATCAAAAATCAAGAATTCTTAGTGAATAAATTAATATAAAATCTAATCTAATAAAGAAAAATTATTATATAAATTGTTAAAAAAACTTAAGAGTAAATATAAGTATTAATAATCTATATATAGAAATAAATAAAAAAGTAAGTAAATTAATAGAGAAATCTAATATTTAAATATAAAAAGAATAATAAGATATAGCTAAATAGAAAAGATATCTATATAAACTAACCTAGTAAGAAACTTGACTAAAAAAATATAAGATTTATAATTATAAGAATAATTAATTCTTATATTATATAATTAAATATATTTAATTAAATTTTTTATATTAATTTCTTTTACTTTATAATACTAAATTTATTACTATTCCAGAAATCAGATAATATATAATTATTAATATTAATAATTAATAATAAAGAAGAATTTATAATAAAAAAGATTTAGAATAAGAGATATATAAAAATAGATTATAGAATATAATTTTAATATAAAGTTAAATAAACTGAATATATTTATATAATATAAAAATTAGTCTCTGCTCTATAAGAAACTAAAGCTTTTAATAATTAATTAAAACTTAATAATAATTCTTAAATTTCTGACTAATAAATTAATAATATTATTTAATTAATAAAATTTCTTCAGATAACTACTAATAATATCTCTTAACAAATCAAACTTCATTTTTTATAGAAAAACATAAAAAGATAATAAAATATAATATAAAAATATTTCTTTATTTAATATTTTTTAGTTTTTGAATTTTTTAATAATAATATAAAAAAATAATATAATATAAGCAGATTAATATCTAGCTTTATTTTTATTTATATATATATAATAGACTCTATAATCTTTTTATTTATATTTATTATAATATTTATTCTAGTATCTGAGTAATTAAATATCTTTAAAAAAATATTATTAGCGCAGATAGACTACAGTAAATTATAAAAAATAATAAAAATAATATTAATATATAAAAAATAAATAGTTCTTAGCTAATAAGAAAAGATTTATAATATATATTAATAATATTTATATAAGACTTAAAAATAAATTTTTATCTCTATAATAAATAATAAGCTAATATAAATAATAAGTTTATATAAAGAAAATCTTCAAACTTTCTTTTATAAATTAATATAATATAATTAATAAAATATTTTATTTCTTTAAAAGTTATAAAGTATATAGTAATATATTTACTCTTTTTTTAAAAAAATCTATAAATAAATATAATACGTTTATTTATATATAGACTAATCTGAACAGATTTAAAGAGATTATATAAAAAATAAAAAGAAATTATAGCAGATATATTCTTAGACTTAATTTTTTAAATTATACTTATAAAAATTAGAAGAAGATATTAATATATGAAAAAAAAGAACTTAACAAAAAAATAATATAAAAAATATTAAATTATTTGTAGAACTATGTTTAAAGATAATAAAAGAATTAAAACATTATTATTTATAAGAGATATATTCTTTACATAAGAGAAATAATATATATATATGAAATCTTAAGATTATTTATAAATAAAATAGAATATATATAAAGTAAAAAAACAAAATATTATTATAGAATTCTTATATAAATTCTTTAAATTCTAAAAACTTAATAAAGTCTATATAAATATTCTGTTCAGTATACTATAATTAAATAAATAATTTAATAAAATAAGAAATAGTATTATATAAGAAAAAATAAAAAGATATAATTTAAATACTCTTACTTTTTCTTCTCTTCTTTTCTTCTTTATTAATTTTTTCTGTATCAACAGTCAATCATTAGATTAGCTTAATTTAATTATTCCCCTAATATAATAGACTTATTTTATAAAATGATTTAAAAATATATAAATTTAATTTAAAAGAGTAGTTTACTTATTTTATATAACTTAATAATTATTTTAGACTTTTTTTGAGAATATAAGAAAGTTAATATTAATAGAATATTTTATATTAATTATTTTTAAAAACTTAGAAAATATATTATTATTTATTAGTATATTATAAATCTTTTTAATCTTATTATATATATGAGCAGTAATTCCTATCTTTCAAATATAAAGAAAAATAGAATTACGAAATTATTAAAGTATATTTAATAAAATAAAATTAATTTAATTCTATTTATTCAGATATTTTATATAATTACGCTTAGGTTTTTATTTTATTATATATACTTTTTAGCTTTATTTTAAATTTATATTAAAATAATAATAGCTTTAATATTATTAATTAACTCTGTTAAATATTTATATATAAAGATAATTATAATAATATATAATCTTATAGAAATAAAAATAATTAATTTTTTATTATTATCAGAATAATTAATTTAATTAGATAATAATTCTTAATTTTAATTATTCTATTAAAAATAAATAAATAATATAAAACAGAATCTTAAAATCTACTTTAAGGATCTATGATTTAATATATTATTTATATAAAAATATTTAATTATTATTCAAACTTAATTAATACATAATTTTATAATAGAATAAATCTTTTAAATATATTTATATAATTCTTATTATAGAAATCCAGTAGTATCAAATAATTAATTAATAAAAATAATAAAATAAAAGAGCTTAATAAAACCTTTTATACAAAGTTTAATCTATAAATATTAATAGAAATAAAATTTCTAAATTTAAACTTGATATCTTGAAGTTATTTATTAATAAATAAAATATAATCTTGTTTTTCCAAATATAGTCTATAAAATTTTTAAAATATTCTTTTTACTATTTATGTATTAATTATATAATTTAATAAGTTATAAAACTTATATTAAAAGAGGGAATCTATTTGATAATAAATTAAATAAATTTAAATCAAATTTCAGCTAAAAATAATTATAATAATAATAAGAAATAATAGAAATTTAATAAAATTAGTATAAACTCTGTAAGAGAACTTACTGTTTAAATTTATAATATATTTAATATAATCTTATTTATATTAAATATTATAATAATATTTCTTTTATAAGTTTTATGATTATATTTTATCTTTATAAGATTTTACTAAAACATGACTCTCTTTTATAAATAAATATTATTATTATTTAATAATTTTATAAGACTTTTTATATATATTATTATTCTACAGTTTTTATAAATATTATCAGTATTAAATTTATTTTTATATTTATATTAATTAAGATAGAGCTCTGCTTTTTTTAAGTATATCAATCTTATTTTTTATAAATAATCTTTTAAAGAATTAAAGTAGAATATATTATAAATAATCTATTTATTAGATTTTTATAATTTATTTAAACTGCGAGTTATTTGATAAGATTTTTATTTCTATAATAATAATAATTACTAATGTAATAATTCTAGATTTTATACTTTAAATATATTATTATTATTCGAAATCATAATAATAATCTTTATAAATTACCGTTTCTTAATATTTTGAAATATAAAATATTTTTTATACTTCGTTATATTAATATTAATAATTAAATAATTTAAAAAAGATTTTATTCTATTTTATTTTATAATTACATTTCTAATTAAATTTATATAATAGTTAGTATTATAAATTATATTTTTTAATTAGTAGAGTAATTATATTATCAAGCTTGAATATTAGAGTAATTTATTTTATAATATTATTATTACTTTATTCTATTCACTTTATCTTAATAAATATATTATTTAATAAATAATTTATATTATAATTATTTACTCTACTTTTACTATAACAAGATACTATATATATTTTATTAATTAATATCTTAATTAATTAATATTAGATAAAGCTATTAAAGAATTTAATTAAATAATAATTTTATTAAACTTCTTGATTAAATATATACTACTAGAATTAAGATTCAAGAAATTTAAACTTATAATAAGTTTTTTATTATCTAAAAATCTCTTATAAATATTTAAGAATATTAGAATATACTTTAAATTAAAATATCTTAATATAATTATTATAGATAGTTTAATGGAAAATATATATAAAAATAGATTATATTAACTTATATTATATATTATTATTGATTATATAATCTAATATATTATTATTATCTTAAGTAGATAGCTGTCTCTAGCTAGTTAAATTTATTAATCTTTTATTTTTTATATTTTATATAGAGTATTAGCTTGTCTACTTAATATTAGATTTAGGTTTATTGGACGTTTCTAAATATTCTACTTTAATTTAATATTTAATTAATTTTATTATTAATTTTAATTTTCTTTAATTTTTATAAACAATTTTTCGCGGTTACAGCTATTCAAGCATAATATTTATTTTATTAATATTATAATATTTTATTATTATTATTTCTTAATATTATAGATTTATAACTAGTTTATTTTACTTTATTTTATAATCTTTAAATAATTATTAATCTGCAGAGAATATTTGTAATATATTTAATAAAACGTTTACTAAGTTTAACCTTGAAATAATTAAGATTTTTCTTAAGTTATATTATAATCAGAATTCTTTTAAATAAAATGTATTATTAATCTTAATATTAATAGTTAAAAATTAGTACTATTAAATTATTCTTAAGAATAAATCTTATTCAAAGAAATTTTAATATTATATTATTATAATTACTTCTATATATAAATATCTAACAGAGTTAAATAATATTATTAGAATTATTGTTATATTCATATAGATTTATAATAAAGCTAAAATACATATATATAATATTATAAGAAGCATATAAATAATTATATAAAAAGTTAAAATTAATAAAATTGAATTAAATTCTTTTGAATAAATTTATTTTAATACTTTATTAATTCTGATATTTTTCTTATATTTTAAGAATACAAATTACTGCTGATATATTTTATAAAATTAAGAAGATTTATAATAAGAATAGAAAGAAATATAATATATTAAAACCTATTAATATTTTTTTAAACTTTAAGAAATAATTAATATAAAATATATCTTTAATATTAAGTTTTTAAAAGTTTTAAAGAAATATTCAGAAATAAATCATAAGTTATATAAAATAATTAAACTATCAAATTAAATTATATTTATATACTTTCAAATTATTTTAGAAATAGTATTATTATATAATAATTTCTAATCTTAATTAATTAAACTTATATTTTAAAATCTAATTTATATACTATTTATTAAACATTTATTATCTTTCAGTATCATTAAAAGATAGTATTAATTTATCTTATTAATAATATAATTCTTTTATTATAAAATTAGAAATAATATTATAATTATAATAACAATTATAACAGAGATTATAATAATTTTCCTGTTTAATTAATTCAAATTATTTAAATCTTTAATTCTGTTCAATATAAATTTATATAATATAATGAAAGATAGATAATAAAAATAAAAACAAAAATAAAAATAATAAATAGGATTATAATAAAGATTATAATTATAATTATAAATAAAATATTTTATTCATTAATATTATTAATAATAATATTTCAGACTTAGTTATAAATATTTTTATCAAGTTAATTTATATACCTATCTTAAGTTTATATTATAATAATCTAAATATTAATATTATTAGAATTTTTAATAATCTAAATATTAATATTATTAGAATTTTTAATAATATAAATATTAGATCTGAATTTATTATATATATTATAAACTTCTCTATTATTATTAATAATATAACTAATAAAATAAAAATTTTATAATATTATAAAATAACTTGAAAAACTTCTAGAAAATCTAAATTTTTAAATAATTAACTTAAGATTATTAGATTATACAATATTTATATATATATATTACATTAATTTATATAATTATATACTTAGAATTGTAGACTTAGAAATATAATATTATTATATTTAATTATTTAACTTAAATATCTGATTTGTCTTTTTAAGACTTCTTAATATTTAATATATTTTAATCTTAATTTATAAGCTTCTGTTAATTTACTAACTTATTAGAAAAAGTCTTATATTAAAATTTAAATTAAATAGCTTTAATAATATTAACAAATATTATAAATAAATATATAAATTATAATTATATTCAGATTAATTGTAATTATCTTTTTATTATTGATAATATAAGTTCTCATTAATTATTTACTTTATATAAATTTTTAAAAAAGCTGATTTTACTAAACATTTATTTCTTATTATTATTATAATAATTAATTTTAGTTTAAAATTAATTTTAATTTATTTAATTTATTATTAGACTATTTATAACTTTAAATATAAGTTTTATAATTTAATATAATACATAAATACTATATAAACATAAAAAAAAGTATTATACAAACTATATAAATTATATTTTAAGAAATAATTATTTCACATTATTTATTAAAAAACATAATATAAAACATCACATTTAAATCTAGAGACTTTATTTATATAGATATTTACAAACTAATTTTTATAAAGTATTTTATTAATATTTTTATTTTATTATTTTTATTAATTATATTATTTAATACTGCTCGATCTTTATAATAAAAAATTATATAGATATATTTCAGAAATTTACTTTAGTATAAAAGTGTTTATTAAGTTAATTTTAAATATTAATTAAATATATATTAGAATATAATTTCTTAACAAAGTTATTTTAAATTTAAAAATATTATTTAAGATTTTATTTTATATTATTAATTTTTGAAATAAATTAAATAAAATTAAAACTTTTTATGTAATTAAAATAATTATTCTAATAATAATAGAAACTTAATTATCTAGATCTCTGTAAGATTATATTATATAAATAATTAGATATATTAAGAAAGGATTTATTCATAATATTATTAATATAATTCTTTACAAGATTCTACATAATATTTAATCTAATATTTTTTGTTAAAGAATTATTAATTATTAATATTTTATATTTAAGAAGTATTATAGTAAATTAAACTTAAAAATAAATAAGAATTAATCTATTAACTATGATAAAAATCTAGATAAGATTTATAACTTAAAATTTAGAAAAGATATTATAATTAAAAATATATTTTTTATAAAAGTTCTATTTGAAGTCTATTATTTTTAAATATTAAATATAAATAAAATAATACTTTTCCTAGCTGCCTAATTAGTAATTAAGATATTAAAAAATATAATTATGTTTTATTCAAGTTTTTATATACACATAATAATTAATCTAAATCTTTTCATTTTTATAAGTCTATTATTATTTATTTATTTATTTATTTTATTATAAATCATAGAATTATAGACTGGACTTAATTATTAATTATTAATAAATCTTTATAAATTTAATAATATAAAATAACTAATATATCATCCTTAATTATAGTCTTATATTTCTTTATTATTATATACTTTTCTGATTTAGTATTAGATTTTATATTAAAATCTCAATCTAAGTTATTATCTTTAAAAATTATTATTTTAATATTTTATATAAATTAAAAAGTTAAATTTAAAACTTCTTAAATATATATAATATAAATTATAATTCTCTAATCTGATTTTAATCTCTAGAAAAATATTAGATTTATTAATCCTTCTAAACAGCTGTATTATAATAAACTTTCTAATTAGATAATATATATAATAATAATAAAATACTATTTTGAAATCTATTTTTATTGTATAGTAATTAATATTTTTTTTTAAATAAAATATCTTTTCAAATATTGTAAATTTTATTATTTAAAAAGGATTAACTAGTATATTTGCTGTATTATTTTTTCAAAAGAATTAATAAACCTTAATCTATTCTTTATTTTAAATATCTCTAGTAAATTGAGTATAATTATTAAACCATTTTATAATTAGAGTATAGTTCTTTTTATAGATTAGATTAATAGTATTTTTATAATTAATATAGATTAGAATATAATTTAATGTTAATATATTAAATATTCTACTTAGTTATTTAACTTATAGATTTCTTTGATAGTTTTTTTTTAATTAATTTAACTAAGACTAATAACTTAAAAATAATTTCTTATTCTTTATTTAATTAACTAATTAATAATTTTATTAAAGAAATAATAAATATCTGTATTAATCTATAATCTAGATAATTCTACTAAATTATATTAAGTTATAGTTTTATAAAACTAGTTTACTTCTAAATTAGAATCAGATTAGATTTATTATTTTTAAAACTTACAAAGATTATTCTTAATTATTACTATATAATATAATATCCGATTTCTGTAAAGCTATTATATATATAAATAAAATATATAATATCAGACTTTATATATAAAAGAAATTAATCAAAGGTTTCTATTATAATAATATAAATTTTAATATTATTATTATTATATAATTTACGTTTTGCTCTGAATTCTTAATAATTAGAATTTATAGTATAAAATTTTATTAACATCTTATTTCTATTATAATATAAATATATTATAATAAAAAGAGTTTTATTAATTTTATAATCAAGAAAATAATATAGAATATTTAAATATTTTTTTTTATTTTAAGACTCGGATTTGTATATTTAATTCAAATTGAGGTTTTTATAATTAATAATAATAAAATTAATTTATATATAGAATAATAGGATTTAATATATAAAAATAAAAAAAACACTTTTTAATAATGTTTTTAAAATTTACAATCTACAATTTCTTATCAAAGATTTTATTTTAAAAATAATTAGCTTATTGTAAGCTATATAATATAAATTTAATAAAATGAATATTCTTATTCTCTTTAAATTTAATTAAGTATTTTATATAAATAAGTCTATTGTTAATAGCAGTATATAAATAAATTATAATAATATTAACTTATATTTATTAAAACTCTTTAATATTAATTTTAATAAACTTTACATTTATAAACATATTAAAGATAATAAATTATTTATATAATATCATAATTTGTATTTATTTATTAATAATTACCGCAGGTTACCTAATAGATTAAAATATTTAATACATCTTAAATAAAGGATAATCTTGAATATTTATATATTATATAAATCTTATAGTTTTGTCTCTGTATTTGTAAGAATAGTAATCCTTATAATCCTTGTGATATACTATATTGCGAGGAATGCTTATGCTGCGGAGGCAGTCCCTCGCAAAGTAATTATACTAGTATAATATATAATCTATAAAATCCTCGCGGATATATCTATCCGCGAGAGAAGCTAGATAAAAGACTAGTAATAATATTTTAAATAATATAGATACTATCTTAACTTTATAATAAATATATTTTTTTTATATTATCTTAATATATATTTTTATAATCTTATTATTTAAAATCTATAAGATAATTTATTAAAACTATATTTATATAAAATATTAAATATTATATTTATAAGAATTTTTCTGATCTTTTAAAGATTAACTACAAAGATATTATAAAAAGAATAATTAAAATAAATATAATTTTATTATTCTCTAAAAATTTATATAAATAATTAAATATATTTTAATAAATTATAGGACTAAAGCAGAGACTTAGAATTTTTATTAATAATAAAAAAATTTATAAATCTTTAAATAATTCTAATATTTTATTTATAAAATTAAAAAAAACTAATATATATATATATATTTTATAAAATAATAAATACTATAGTATTTATAATTAGATTATTTTTTAATTATTTATTATTCAGTAGAAGTCTACTGCAAAAACTAATAATTAAAATAAAAATTAATAAATATAAATTATAATAATCTATCTAAATTATATACTTAATAATTTATAAAAAAGTAAAATTATAAAGCTCTTTTAAAAGAATAATTAAATAAATTTTTATAAATTTCTTAAGATATAGCTAGATAATTTAAAAAATTATAAATAAAAAATATAATTATAAATTTTAAAAATAATTTTTTATAAAAAAAAAAAGAACTTTATATATTTATAATATTAAAAAAAAATAAAAACAGAGCTAGATTATAAAGTATAGAAATTAAATATTATATAATTATATTTATTCTTTAAATTATTTTTATAAAATATAAAATAAAAAATCTATAAATAGTTAGATTTTTCTATTACTAAATAAGATCTAATTATACTATTTATAAACCTAAGATTAAGTATTAACTAATAAAGTAAGAAAATTAATTATTTATAAAAAGAAAATTACTATTATTTACAGATTAAATAAAATAATTTAATAATTAAAATTATTATAAGAGATTTCTGTAAAAAAATATTTTATAATTAAATATATTAAAAATATTTATTCTATAAGATCCTGTTTTAGTATCTATAAAAATAATAAAATATTTTAATTATAAAAAATAAGATTATATTATAAAGAATTATTACTGATATAAGAATAAAAATCTTAAAAAATAACTTATAATTTAAATAAATTATAAAAAATTAGTAGATATGTTTTTTATAATATATTTTATTTTAAAATTATAAAAATAATTATTTATATAAAATAAGACTAATCTACTTAAAAAGATTAATATTTTAATTAATATAAATATAAAAATAAATTTAATATTTATAATAATAATAAAAATTATAGAGTAATTAATAATATTTATAAAATTTTTTATAAGATTATTAAATAATAATAATATTTAATTAGAAAAAACTATAATATTTAAAATTAATTTTATAAATATAGAAAATAATTATAAGATTTATAAATAAATTACTATTATAATATCTAATATAAAGAAAATTATATTAAATATATTATAAATTTAGACAGAGATCTCTATTATAGAATTTAATTAATATTATTTAAGATTTTATAAGAAATAATAAATTAAGATATAATATATTATTATAACAGAGTTTCTTGTAAAAAAGCTAGAGATTAAATAATTATAAATTATAATAATTAAATTTATTTATAAAAAAATAAATCTAAAAGTACTTTTAAAATAGCTTTATAAATTTAAAATAATATTTATAAAAAATAAAGTAATAGATTATTTATTTTTATAATTAAATATTAATCTAAAGATTAATCTAAAAAAAGATTATAAATTAAAAATAAATCTAATTTATAAAATATTATTTATAAAATAAAAAATACTCTAAAAATATCTATAAGAATATCTTATATATAAATAGATTTAATATTTAAAATTATTTATTAGAGTATTAGTTCTCTTTATAAAAAAAAGAATAAAAGTTTATAAATATATTAACTACTACAAGCTAAATAAATAAACTATTAAAAATAAATATTTATTATTATAAATTAATAGTTATATTAATCAGCTTACAGAGATATTATAATTTATATAACTTAATTTTTATAAAATCTATTATAAAATAATAATTATAATAAATTATAAATAAAAAATAGTTTTTTAAATAAAATATAATTTATTTAAATATTTAATTATATTATTTAGACTAATTAATACACCCGCGGGATTTTAAGATTTTATAAATTTTTTATTTATAGAGTACTTAAATAATTTTATAATTATTTATTTTAATAATATTATAATATATTTATAAATCTAAAAATATATAAAAAGCAAGTTTGCAAAGTTATATATATCTTAACTAAGATAAATCTATATATAAAACTAAGTAAGTATTATTTTATATAAATAAAGATTAATTTTCTCAGATTTATTATTAACTATAAAAATATATAGATAAAACTAAAATAGATTATAATAATTTATAAATAATTAAAATTATAAAATATAAAAAATATATTATAATTTATAAAATTTATAAACTAATATTAATACTTTATTTAAAAATACTTGCAAATAATAATTCTATTTATAAATCTTACTAAGAAATCTTATAAAAAAAAAAAAAAAATCTAGTATAGAATTTTTTATAACTAATATTTATAAAACTTTTAAGTAACTAAAAATAATATTTATAAAAAATATTATAATTATCTATTTAAAAAAAAGAAATAAGTATATATTAAAATAAATATATTTAATTTTATAATTAATAGTATATTATTACAGAGAAATATAAATAATTAATAAATTTTAATTATATTTTATTTATAAAAAATAATTATAATAAAAAGAAATTATAGAATTTATAATTAGAAACTACTTATAATAATAAAATTATTTAGAAAATAATATTACTGACTAGAGAGAATAGATCTTATAATAAAAATATATATTAATTATAAAAATCTTAAATACTTTGTAATAAACTTAGAATTATTATAAAGATAAATATAATAAATATAATAATTTATAATATTTTAATTTTATTTTATTTATTACTTAGATATATAGAATTTTATAGATATATTTTTATAATATTTAGATTATAAAGAAAATAACAGCCAAAAATTATAAAAAATTAAATAAATTAATTTTATAATAATTATTTAATTTATTTAGATTATAAAAATCTGAGAATATAAAAACAGAAACCTTATTTATAAATATTAAATAAATTTTTATTTATAAATATATTTTAAATATATAGAAGATTACAGAAGAAAAGATAATAAATAATATTATTATTATAAAAAAATTATATTATAAAAATTCTTCTATAAAACTGCTAGCCGCAGTATTTATAATATTAATAAAAAATTAATAAATATAAAAATTCTGTAAAGAACTGAGAGATTCTAAAGATTTTAAATTATTAAAAAAAAGAATAAATAAGATTTTATAATAAAAAAATTATAAAAATCTTTTATAAAAAGCAGAATAATTATATATTTTAGATAAATATATTTTTAAGCTTTAAATACTTATAAAGCTGTATAATAATTTTATTATAAATTATTTTATAAATAAGAAAATACTAATATTAATATTATAATAATTTTAATAATTAAGAATAAATAATTTTATAAATAAATATTATCAGATCTATAAAATATATTAAAATAATAAAATAATTTATAAAAAGTAGTAAGAACTGCTAGAATCTTTATTTATATTTATAAAGTTTTTAAAAAAAGAAATAATAAATTTTATTATTAATCTATCTATAAGTACTAGTATTATTAAGAATTTATAAAAGATTTTTAATAATATTTTAATAATAATAAATTAATATAATAAGATAATTTATTTTATTTTCTTATAAAAGAGTCTTAATAGAGAGAATCTTATAAAAGTATTTATTAAAGAAATTTTCTGTCTATATAATATATTTATAAAAATTATTATAAATTATAGTAGTATTTTTATAAAAAGTTTTTAATTTAATTTAATTTATATATTTATAATAAAAAAAGAATTAAATATAGCTTATTATTTATAAACTAATAGCTAGACTAAAAAATTAAATAATATTCTTAAATAATATTTATAAAATTATATTAATTTTAAATAAAATAATTAAATAAATCTATTATTTATTATAGAGTTTATATATAATAATATCTTATAAGTTTTATAAAAAAATTATTTTTTTATATTATTATCACAGAACATCTGCGAGTTATTAAAATAAATTTTTATAA
This sequence comes from Aspergillus heteromorphus CBS 117.55, assembly GCF_003184545.1. NCBI lineage: Eukaryota > Fungi > Ascomycota > Eurotiomycetes > Eurotiales > Aspergillaceae > Aspergillus > Aspergillus heteromorphus. The sequence continues at coordinate 27,120 of NW_020290472.1, read as the reverse complement.
AAAAAAAAATAGAGATTAAAGTCTTAATAAATTAAATATATTTAAAAATTTATATTAAAATAAAAAAGAATCTAACTTCTACTTATAAAAAATAGAAATAATTTTATAATTATAAAAAATAAATAAAACGCTTTATACTAGAAAAAATAATTTAATTATTTATAAAATATCTTTTATAAAAATAAACTAATAAAAAATTTTATTATATTATTAAATAAATATATTTATAAATCTATAGACTAAAGTTATCTATAAAATTATAAATATATAATATATTTTATATATTATTATTTTATAAATATTATAAAATAGACAGAATAAACTTATAAAATATTTTTTATAAAGAAAATAATTATAAATATTATTCACAGATCTTATTAGTTTTATAAAGTTAAAATAAATTCTTAAGAATCTTAATTAGATAAAAAAATTATTCTAGTAAAAATAATATCTAAGAATTAATTATAAATCTATATTATTTCTAACTTTATAAGAAGTTTATTCGCGAGTATAATCTTTATTTAAAAAATAAAAAAAAATAAAATAATAAAATAATAAAAAAATTATTTATAAGAATCTTTATCTAATAGTAGCTTTAAAATATAAGATATAATAAATATTTATAAAAATAAAAATAAATAAATTAATTACTTAGTTTATAAAAAATAAATTTTATATCTAATCTAGATATAATTATTATATTTTATTTATAATTATTATTAATATATATTATAAATATTCTTAAGCCTGAGAAATTATAATATATATTATATATTTAATTAAGAGAAGAGAGCTAATTAGCTCTAGTTATAAAAAAATTTTATAAAATTAAATCTAGATTTCTAGCTAATAATAACTACTAAATCTAATAAAAAAATAAATTATATTATTAATTATATAATTTAATATTTCTTTTAATTAGATAGAGATTATAATTCTATTTAAAAAGAAAAATCTAATAAAAGTATTAATATATTTATAAAATATTAATAAATTAGTTTATTATATAAATAAATTTATAAATTAAATTAAAATCTAGTTTATAATTCTAATATTCTATAGAACAGATTAATCTTAAATAGATCTAAATATATTTTTTAAAAAAAAATAATTTATTTATTTACTATCCGCGGGTCGCGGGAATAATAAGAATATTATTTAAAATAATATCTTTATTATAATAGCAGATTATAAACAAAATATAAAAAAATAATATTATAAAAAATCAGACTATTTCAGAAATCTTAGTTAATAAAATAATAAATTATATATAAATTAATTTTTTATACTCTGCAAAGAAGATAGATATTTATTATAAAAAAAACAGAGAGATTATAGCAGAAATAATAGTAATATTAATAATAATAATAATAGCAGAGACAGCAACAGCAGCAGTGACAGTAATAATAATAATAATAATAATAATAATAATAATAATCACAGAAGCACACTGCTCTAACTTTATATTAATTATAAAATATAAAATAAATCTCTCTAAGAAATCACTTATCGCAGATACTCGCGGGAAGAAGAGAAGAAAAAAAAATAAAAAAAAAATAAAAATAAAAATCTAATAATAAAAATAATAATTTTTTATAAAAAAAAGATTAATAGATATATAATATAAAAAAAAATACTAAAATAATTAATTATAATTTTTAGACTAGATTATATATATCTTAGATTTATAAAGTAATAAATATTTATAAATTAATATAAGATTATAAAATATTATATCTTATAAATTTAATATAAATATTTTAAAATTACAAGAGTATAAAATAGTTATAAAAATATAAAATAAATTTTAAAAATAAAAAAGAGTTATAAAGATATAAAATAAGCTATAAAAAATATAAAATAATTATAAAAATATAAAATAATTATAAAAATATAAAATAAGCTACAAAAATAAAAAATAGCTATAAAGATATAAAATAATTATAAAAATATAAAACAGCTATAAAAATATAAATAATTATAAAAGTTCTTTAAATAAATACTTATTTATAATAATAATAATAATTAGAAGAAGAGAATTATAAAAATTAAAAAAAAAGCTAAAAAAAAAAGAGATTAAAAAAAAAAAATTTAAAAAAAATATTCTTTTTTAAAATTTTAAGTTCTGAGCCCTGAGCTCTGATTTATATTTAAATTAAAAATATTATATTATATTTATTATTTAATTATAACTATAGAGATATTTATAATATTTATTATTTAATTATAATTATAAAAATCTAAAATATAATAAATAATAATATAATTATAGCTATATAGAATAACTATAGTAGACTTATATAAAATAAATATTATTAAAAAAAAAGTTTTTTTTTAATTAATTTTTTTATAAAGAAGATTTTATAGTAGAGATTTTAATAATATCTGATTTCTTATAAATAATAATCTTAAAAATTAAGATTCTAAGAGAAAGAATAATTATAAGAATTATTTATAATTCTTATAATATAAAATATCGCGAGAAATATTTATACTATAAAGATAATTTCTTATAAAGTAATTATATTAATATAATATATAATTTATAAAATTCTTATAGATATATTTATTTACAAGAGAAGCTAGATAAAAGATTAATAATAATATTTTAAGTAATATAAATATTATCTTAACTTCGCAATAGAGATACTTTCTTTACACTATCTTAACATACACTCTTATATTTTATATCTTTATTTATCTGTGAATAATAAACTATAAAAAATCTTTATTAAATTTCTATTAATTAATATACTTATTTTTATATTTTATTTATAAATTATATTTCTTAATTAGATATAATAGATCTTAAGATTCTACACTTTTTTATAAATAATTAGAGTGGCTTTTGGTTGAAAAACAGGTTAAAAACCAAGCTTTTAAAATCTGTATTTGAATGGAGATGTTACTGTATATTAATGTTTTCAAAATATAATTAAACTTAAATCTTATTTATATTTATATTTTACATCTTAAATACAGTTCAATACAATTAAATTGTATTTAATACATGACTAATCAGTTTCAGAGCATTTTAATTAGTTAACCTTTAACCGTTAGGTAATATAATGTATTGGTAGTGTATTAGGTAATAAAAGTATATATATAATATAAATTCTATAGTTAAAAATATAAATTACAATATATAAAATTATATAGAGATTTATATAGTATTTTATCTTTATACCTGTGTCTGTATTTTTTAACCGTTTTGCTTAAAACGGTTAACCGTCAGGTTAAAAAAATCCACTCTATAAATAATTATATAATAATTTATATAATTATTTTTTAATTAATCTTTATTATAAACTTTAAGATTATATCTTTTAAAAATTAATTTATTATTATCAGAATATTTAAATAGTTTTTATTTTTTAGTAAATTAATAACAAAATATATAGTAATATTGTTTTATATTTAATTAAATATAATTAATAATTTTAATAATTTTCTTTCTTTTTAGATTTTTATATAATTATAAATATCATAGTTTCTTATAAATCTCTGTATATCTTTTAATGTTATAAATTAAAAATATAATTAATTAATTAGAATATATATTATTTTATAAATAAAATATTCTATCAGTACTAAGTTATAAATATATTAAATAATATTTATATAAAGAGATTTAAAATTTATAATCTATTTTTGTTCTTAGAAATAGATATATATTTTATTTATTAATATATATTTAGTAGTAAATATTTTAAAATCTAGCTAAGATAAATTCTTTTTTTATTTTTAAATTAATATTTTAATAATTTTTTAATATAATTTATTATTATTTTAAGCTTCTCTTTAGTTTTTTATATTAATATATAATATCCGTTTTAATTATTTATACTTTTTATTAAAATAGATAGAATAACTGCTATATTTATTAATTTATTTAAATAAAAAATAACTAAATTATACAGTTTTAAAAATTATTATTTTTATTTATAAATATATCTTATTTCTATTATAATAAAATATCTGCTTGTTTATTTTTATTTTTATTTTTATAAATTAATCTAAAATTAAATCAGCTTAAAAATAAAGATTATTATATATATTATTTAATCCGTCTTTTTAAATAAAAGAAATATTTCAGATATCTATAATTAATTATTATTTAAAAGCTTTATATTAATTATAATTTAGTATTTTATTATTTAAGACTTTATATAATAATAAATAGTTTTTTATTATAGATTAGATAGTTATATTTTATTAATATATTTTATTTTAAAAAATATATATAAGATTATAATATATTATTATTATTATATTATAAAAAATCTTTTTTTATATTATAGCTAGATAAATTTGCTTTTATAATTATTATATATTTATAATAAAATAAAATTAGAATTAAGTTATAGAAAAATATATTCTTTAGTTTATTAAAATTATTTAATAATCTAATATCTGTTTAAAGACTATATTGTTTTATATTAATTAATTTAAAAATTATATTATTTTTAAAAAATCTTTAATAACTTATCTATAAAAATTAGTAAAGTTAAAATATTTTTATATAATTTTTATAATTATTATTAATTTTTATTTTTAAATAATCTAAATTTTTATTAAATTTATTTAAACTTCTTTTTCTATTTATATAATAAATTTAAGATATTTAGATTTTTTTAAAGTTATATTTTTTAATATCTAGATATAATTTTATTTCATTTAATTTAATAAAAGTTTTTTATATATATTCTTAATATTTCTTTAAAGATCTGCTTGAATAAATAAGTATATTATTTGTATAAATTAAATAAAACTTATCTAGATATTCTTTAAAAATTTAATAAATTTCTAAAAAATACTTAAAATATTAGTAAAATTAAAAGAATTATTAATTATTTATATAATTTATATCTTATATAAAAGACTATCATCTATTCTTAATTCTTAATAATTTATATATAATAAAAAAAAAGAAAATATTAAGCTTAGTAAACTATTTAATTTATTTAATTTAATTAAGTATTTTATAAATTAGAGATAGAAGATATTAATCTTTTTTAATAATTATATTTAATATATAATAATTTATATAGAAACAGAGTTTTTGTTTTAATTTTTATATAAAATAAATATTATAATAAATAATTAATTAATTTTAATAAAGTTTTTATTTAATAATTCTATTAGTATTGTTTATAATATTAATAATTTATTATAAAATATATTATATAAAGAATTTTATAATATTTAAAAAGTTTATCTATTTTTTTATATTAGCTTAATTTTATAATTTATATTTTTATTAGAATACGATAATAGTTTATCTATAGATAAAGATTTAAAAAATTAAAAAGAATTATAACAATATTTAAATAATCTTGTTTAAGAATTAATAAATAATTTTAGATTAAGTATTTTTTTAGGTATTATTTATTATAATAATAAATATTTTAAGATTTTTAATTTTTATATATTAATATTATTATATATATATACTTATAATAATAGCAGAAATCTAGATAATTTTTATTTTTAATTTTATTTTTAAATTAAATTATATAATTATAGTTTTTATTATATAAAAATATAATTATTTTTATTTTAGCTCTAGTTATATATTAATTTATTTTATTTAAAATAATTCTAGAATAAGATTATATTTATATCTATTTAATAAAATAAAAAGAAAACTTCTTCTTCTAAGTATATATCTATATTTAAATAGATTTATATAATATATATTAGATATTCTATTTATTTAATAATTTTTTGTATTAATTAAAAAATAGTTCTAATTATTAATAATTATTTTTATTATATAAATATTTTATTAATTATTTTATAATTTAAACAGCTGCTGTCTATTAATATTTATATTATAATATTATAATTTAATAATACTTATATTATAAAAGAAAAGCTATTTAAATATATTTCTTTAAAATATTTATAATTTAATAATATTTTTTTATTATTAATATCTTTTAATATATAATTTTATATACTATTTATTTCTTTTAAAATTTTTATTATTTAGGATTTTAATAGACTCTATTATAGTTATTTTACTTAAATTATTATTATAATATTATATAAAATATTTATTATTTTTATATTTAAGATAGAATTCTTCTTATTTTTTTTAATTTTCTTTTTAAGATTTATTATAAGATAATATTTTTCTGAAAAATATTTCTTTTTTTTTAAAGTTTTTTAAATAAAGAGTTATAATTTTAATTAATATAATTTTTTAGTTTATTTTATCCAAGTTATTCTTTCTAATTATAAATAAAAAATAATTAAAATAATAATAATTTTACTTTAGAGTATTTATATAATAAATATTATAATTAATCTTAAGAAATTAATTATAATATTTCTTATATAAATTAGGTTTTTTTTTATTTTAATTATATTATTAATAATTATTTAGTAAATAATAGTAAATAATAATATTAAGTTTGATTTCTTTCTAATTATCTAATTAATTAATACTGCCGGTAGTAAGAAGAGATTTATTAAATTTTTTAAAAATATTCTCTAATTTTTTTTTATTTTATTATTATAATTTATATAAAGGTCTTTTTTTCTATATCTAGATTTTTAAATAATTAATTTATTAATTATAGTAAATTATTTTATTATACAATTTTATTTATTTCTTATTTAAATATAATTCAAAAAAATATATATTATCTAGCTTTTTTATAAAGATAATTATAAATATAATAAATATAATAATTATTTTTTATTTTATTTATAAAATATTTTTTATTAATAAGAAATTTTATATAAAGCTTCTTATAGAAAAGAGAATATATTTTAATTTTTTATTTAAAAAGAATTTAGAATTTAAAAAGTAAACTTAGAGTTATATAATTAAATATTAAATAAAAAATAATATTAATAATATAAATAGTAATATAGAATATTATTATAAGTTTTTTAATTAAATTTATAATTAAGCTTTTTTTATCTAGTACTTTTATTATTATTAATTAAAATATATTTATTAATTATTTAAGTCTATTTATAAAGAATATACTGTTTATATAAAACTTTAAATAATATTTTAATTATTATAAGCTATTAAATTAAAAGTATTTATTATTTTTATATATTTAATAATTCTTAATTCTTAAGAGATTATCTCTTAATAATAACTAATTTCTAATATTAGAAAAATAATTAAATTAAGCTAATCTAATAATTAATTATTAATATAAAAAAAATTAATAAAAGAATTAATAAAAAATAAGAATATTTAAATTATATTCTTTTATTTTTTCTACATAGTACTATCTCTTATTATATTTTATTATTTATTTAATTATAATATACTAAACAAAGTATTTACACAGATATTATTAAGCCTTTGTGATTTGAAGGGTTTGTACAAGAATCTTATAACAAATATTATAAAAAAAACTTTTTTTTTAATTATTTGTTTTTTAAAAAAACAGATTTTACAACAAAAGTTTTAATAATATTTAATTTATTATAAATATTAATCCTAAGAACTGAGATTCTAAAAAAAGGATTAATTATAGAAATAATAATTTTTATAATACTTATAATATATTATATTATAAGAAATATTTATATTATAAAACTAGTTTCTTATAAAATTATTATATTAATAAATATTATACTATATAATTTATAAAGTTCTTATAAATATATTTATCTATAAAAAAAGTTAGATAAAAGATTAATACTAAATTACTAATACTTTAAGTAGTATAGATATTATTCTGACTTTAAAATAAATATACTTTCTTTATACTACCTCAAATCTCCATTATTATTTTCTTTTTTCTTTTTTTTATTAATTTCTTCTGTATTAACAGTCAATCATTGGATTAGTATAATTTAGTTATTCCCCTAACAAAGTATATTAATAATAATACTATAAAATCAATTAATCTAAGATTTAAGTCTAGTAATATAATTACTCTCTTAATCTAAGAGTATTATTAAAAATAATAATAATTATACATAATTAATCAGAATCTTAATTATAAGATATAAAAGAAAATCTTTTATTTATTTATTTTAAAAATATTTAGTTCTCTAGATTAATATTAAAATATAGATATATTATTACTATTATTATATTGTATAATTCACTTGATTTAAAAGGATTCCTTAATAGTAATAATTAATTAATTAGATTACTAAAATATAAAGCAGAAATAGTTGGCTAGTTTAGTTAATGGAAGAGATAAAATATGCCAGTAATAAAAAAATAGAGAAGATAATTTAAATATATTAGTAACAAAACAAAGCTATACTGCTATAGAGTAAACAAGAAGTATGCTAGCAATAATAAAACAGGCCATAATTATTTATAATTAAGAATAATAAGTTTCTATTAGATCTATTAGATCTAGTTTTTATATATAATAATATTATTAAAAATAGTTTAAAAATTATTAATCATAATTAAACATAATAATTTATAAAAATACTCTTCTTGATATATCTGATTAATTACAGAAAAAAATAAAAATAGATTAATATTATTAATTATATTTATTTCAATTATATTAAAAATATAAGATCTAGATTTAATAAATTAGATTATTTAAATAATATTTTTAATAATAAAAATAATACTAATAGTAGTATTAGCATTAGTTAATTAATATAATTATAATTTAAAAGATATATTTGTTTAATATATAGATATAATAATATTATAAGAAATCTAAAAATCTATCTAAGAATATATTATAATACTTTATAATAGAAAAAATAAAGAAATTATTAATTTATTATTAAATAAACTCTAAATAATATATTTTAAGTTTATAATCTAATAAAAAATAGTTATATAAAAAAATAAAAAAAATATATTAATTTAGATAAGAGAGAATCAGTGATCACAGTGATCAAGTAGGGAGTTGCGGTCACATGGCCCTGGATCGGCCACCCGCCAACAATAAATTAATAATAGACTTATATTGAAGATATATATTATTAGTTATGATTTATAAATACACTCAGTACAGTATATAATAATTAAAGACATAACTAAACTGAGGACTAATCTAACAAGTATTAAAGTATAGCTATTATAATAAAATACAGATGGATATTATAGATCACTAATATAACAACTATAATACATTAGTAGAGGCAAATAAGGGATTGCATACAATCCAGGACATGTAGTCAACAGCTAGTTCCTTGGAATACTCTGTATATACATAGTAGATAAGCAATTGTATAGGTATATAATAGAGAGATAAACAAGTTTCATATACAAGTACAAAGTATTTAGGCATATAAAGTAATCAATGCTAGGTATACCAGCAGAAGGACTATAAATTACATCTTTTGTAACACAGCTCTAAGTTGTCATTATCCCTTTTGCAATTTAAATAAAAAGGTTACCCCACACCCACGCATACACTCATACACTCACTCATGCCTGTAGTATACAACTTCCCAATCTAACATGCAAACCAGTTTTGATGGCAGTGATATGGGGCTTTTTAGGATTTATGGGGCAAAACGGGCGGCAAGGAAAATGAAGCTAATTTGACCCAGAGCAGATTCCTGTTCCACAAACCAAGGAAGGGTTGCTCCCATTGTGATTAGCTCCCAGCTCATCTACGTTATTTTGTTTCTTAAAGAAATTTCTTTCTCGCGTCTCTAAATGGAGTATTTACCAAGCCTGATTGACCCAAATGAGACTTTCAATGTCAACGAATCACTTGTCCCGTTGAGGGACCTCAAGACAGCCAGCCAGAGCAGTATTTCCCTTGATGGCTTATTGCAAAACCCTCTGATTCTCCAGGAAGATCTCAAGGAAGGTTGTGGAGGCCAACTATGGCCAGCAGGGATGGTCCTGTCCAAGTACTTACTACGTCAACACCGCTCCAGCTTTCTTAATAAGACGATGTCCGTTGCCATGTCGTTCCTGCCACTGACCTTTGCATTTAATAAACCTTTAAGTTTATGTCGACTGACTACCTTCTGGTTAGAGTCGAACTAGGAGCTGGCGGCGGCCTTGTCGGGCTTGCGGTCGCACGTGGTTGCAACATTGGACTGCAGCCTATTTATATCACAGATCAAACTTCCATGTTACCGCTGATGGAAACGAATATCAAACTCAACGGCCTCTCATCTGTCGTTGCAGCGACTGTATTGAACTGGGGTGAACCCCTCCCGACTTCCATTCCAAGGCATCCCACAATAATACTTGCTGCCGATTGCGTCTATTTCGAACCTGCCTTTCCTCTTCTGATCTCGACCTTGAGCGACCTTCTTGGTCCAAATTCAGTCTGTTATTTCTGTTTCAAAAGACGAAGAAGGGCAGATATCCGCTTCATGAAACAGGCAAGGAAAATATTCCATGTTAAGGAGATCAGTGACGACCCCGATGCGGATGCCTATCGGCGAGAAAACATTTATCTTTACGCCATTCGTCGGAAACTTGATAAAAACATGACCGCGACTAGCTGATCTGGGAGATAAAAGGAAAATTGCATGTGAATTTATATATAGCCTCTATTGGGAGTGCTTCATAGTCCCTTCCAATTTCTGGTACCCCTGATGCAGTCTAAAGCTTCAATGCATGACCGTCATTCTTAACGTCCATACTAATCTTGCCACCATGAATATTTGTTACCTCGCCTTGCTTCCCGATTAGTTTAACACCGCCCCTCTTTAAATCTGAGACAAGCTGCTGTTTTTCAGCTGCTTTTGCAGAATTCCGGCTGGGCGTGGTGGTACTAGATTTTTGCTTCTTGTGCTCTCGCCTCAACCTCGCTTTCTGTTCACGGCTCATTTCTTCCCTAGTAACCACCATTCCACTTTTTAGAACCAGTTCACCAGCGGCGTTGCCATCATCACCAGGAGCGTAGATTTCTTGTGGCGCGAGTGTTGCGCTTGAATTAACAGCACCGCTGGTAGTCGGCTGAGCATCTTCCATTGTTATCGCTGCGACATCCGTGACCACATTGATGCTAGCCTGTGGGGCTTGAGGTTTATAATGCCAGTTCGAAAGTGTATCCAGCTGGGATACGATCTCTTTCCATAGGGCGGTGACATTAGCATGCTCACGCATCAGCTTTTGATTCTTGGGGTCAACGTAATTTGAATCAGCAGCGCGGAGGTGGTCGGTTTCATATAATTCAGCAAGACCCTGCTGCGGCTTATTGTCATCAAGTTCAAACCGTACCCTCCCTTCGCTTGGTGCATTTGAAACGCCAGGGAGGCGGCGTGTGACTTCGTCAAAATGCCTCGCAATGATCCGTCTCTTCACAAGTTCTTCGATATCAAGTGATAATTCTGCTGTGACAACTGGAACAGGCTTCCCGATCCTCTCGAAATCCAAGTCTTCCTCGATAAGGGAATTTACGGGCCTTTCAACGGCCCTAGCCTCACCAGCAAGCATCCACTCTTTCTTGGCAACGTTGGCTGCCTCCAGGCGACGAATCTCATCGGCAAGCCTAGCACGTTGTTTTTCATGGTTAGAATGATGACTCTGGTGTCCACTCATTTCACCAGGGCCACCGTCAGCTTCGGAAAGTTCATCATCGAACAAATCACGGCGGACATCAGCCATAGCACGATCAATGTCGTTCGTTGAGATTGCGTCATTCGGTTGAGTCTTAGCCAGCGAGCGTGGCTTCTTGCGCAAACTTTTCCGCGGAGGCGGGGCGAAAAAATCAGAATACAGAATGTCACTGGTATTAACCCAGCCGGCCCTCTCGGGTGAAGCAACATATACATCATCCACATCGAAATCCGATTCAGCTTCAAGGTCCGCATTGCCAAATATCGGCCCTTCGTCCTCGCTATCAACCATTCTCTCATCTTCCTGTTGCACAGGGTTACCTGACGGTAATTCCCTCATTAACACGGGCGGCAAATTCATGACATCAAGGGGGTTTGCATGCCAATCAACCTCTTCCTCATCGCTGTTAAAGTCAGGTTCACCTCTGGAATCTTGCCTTTCAAATACTTCCGATTGCTTGTTGAAATGGTCGATTGAAAAAAACGCATCATTTAAGCCGAACGCGTCGTCGACATATGTTTCTTGTTTGCTTTCATCATCTGTACTGTACTCGATAATGGAACCCTCATCCGCTAATTCATTGGAGCTTTCGTCAAAATGGATCACATTGTCAGATGAAGTTTGGTGATCTGGACTCTCCGAGCCAGATTTGTTGCCATTCATGGATTGAGCGGTGTCGGTATCTGCCTTGGGGTCATCGGTGTCTCCCAGCTCTTGGGTATAATGAGTAGAAGCGAGGGGCGTTCGCCGTTTGGATGTTAAGAGCCCCAGCGTCTTAGACCACCGAGTATGGTCGCGATCAATCTCTTCAACAGAAGCATCAAAAATCCTTAGAGCTTGTTGCCATATCTGGACCAAGGCAAAGCCCTCAACATAAAGCTGTCTCAGCTGCAAGGTCTGATTTGCGAAACCTCCCTCAACTTCCGGCCTCTTGCGCTTTCTATTCCTTCGCTGTCGCGCGCATTGAGACACACTGACCGAGGAAGCGAGAGAATCCAGATAATCTTTTACAGATCCCCGTGCAATGCCACTAAGTTCTGTCGATGGACGGAGGAAAACCCAAGGGGTAGCTAATGCTGATACGAGAGGCGAAGGTGATGATTCGCTGGCAGTTGAGCAATCAGCGACAGACTGAGAACGATCGAAAGAATTGTTTTGCTTCATGGTGTGGTACAGGCATTACCCTGACGTGAGGGAATGCAATGCGAAAATGGTAGTGATGATTGGGAATAAAGAACAGAAACTGATAAAGAGACTGTAGAGATGTAGCGAATTGGATAACAAAGTAAAGAAATGACCTGCAAGAAAAAAAGGTGTTTCAGGTATCTATCTACTCTATAACACCCGGCAAACCCAGGACAGCAAAAGTTTTAGTAGTTAGTGGGAAAAAAGTTAAAAACTAGCAGAGTGGAGAAGGCAAATGCAAACATAAGCTGGAACTTCCAGGCTGCGCGAGGATACTCCGTAGATACTCCGTAGTCCGCGCCAAATGCAGAAAAAAATCTCACATTTCTATATTTCTATTTCTATTTCTATTAAGCTATCTACTCTTAACTCCTCGATAATAACAGACCTAAGTCAACTGTATGATCAGTATAAAGTGACCACTTTTATTGCATGCCCGGCATACTTTGTACCCTGCCCCGTTGAAAGGATCCTTAGTAGAGAATCTTGAACCCTTCACCTAGTTAGCGAAATGCGTCAATCCACCCACCTCTCAGTGTTGTATTTTTAAATGTCACAAATAGACTGGCATAAATACAAATACCAGGGGAGTGAAAATCGTGCACATGGGAAGAGATATCCAAGCCTAAGTGATAGAAAGATGGAGAGAGGTTTAGATGGCAAAACTGGCCGGCCATTGCCCGATATCATGAAATATGCTATCTGTCGGGCCTACCCCTAACTGATGCCCTAGAGCCAACTTAATTGTACTTTATCAGTTGGAGCTTCCAGTAATTGCGTACAATGTTGCGCATTGTCTTTGTCATTGACAACAAGAGGGGTTTCGTGAGTTGCAGCCTTGGCCGAGTCGACAAAGCTCTTGAACCAGAACTCGAGTTTCCCATTATTGATCTGTTGGTGCAACATCTCACTCTCCCTAACAAGATCATGATGTACCCGTATTCGTTGCTCTGGGTGAAAACGCGATGTTAGATATTCAGACTCTGACTCGCTCAACAACAAGTCGTGGGGCGAGTCGGGGATGTAGATAGAAGGATAACTGGAATCTTCATCACGCCCTAGGGGGAAAGTTAGTAGCCACCTTCATAGTCGTTTCCTGTTGTCAAGACCCACCGTCCCTGAAGCACCAATTAAGGGTGCGAAAAAGCGAGGTATCATACAGGAGGGAATTGAAGTCGGCTTCCTTCTCTTCGGCAGTCTCCCCAAGTTGCCTCCAATTATTATCTATCATGCATCTTCTCCATACCAGCTTTTGCAAGGCAATATTACGATGCTGCCCCTGCGCCTGGGAAGCGAGTCGGATAACTCGTAAAGCTAGATAAAATTGCTTCCCAACAATTTCATCTTGGCCATGCCCAGTAACCAGAGTCAAATCAATAAGTGTCAACAAGTCGATGAGTTCGTCAAGGCCAACTACTTGACGAGAGACTATTCTGGAGACACCCTCGACAAATATCTCATGCAATGAAGGTCTGTCTTCGGCGGTTAATTTAGTGAAAGATTCGGCTGCGATGTCAATCGCTGCCTTTGGGTCAATCGCGCTTTGCAACGCCGGTTTCATGTAGGCAAAGATAACTTCTTGGACGACATCTGTTTCTGCTAAATCCTCCAAACGCCTGACATTATCGCGAACGATCAGGCTATCCGGAGTAGCAGATTCCTCCCAGGAGGCTAGATTTGCCAGCTTTGCCAAGGACAACTGCACTCGATGACTCCAAATATCAGACTCATGTTCGGTGGCCAGGCTCTCCAAAACATGAGCGGCGCAGTCATAGTCGTTTTCGCCTATCACATCATTGATCCAGCCAAGCCGGGAATAAGCTGGATGTTTTCGCAGGAACCGAGTAACATAAGGCTGGAATTTTCTCATTGCAAACAAAATTCCTGATTGTCCCATGGATATCTGCCGAGAGAAAAAGGCGTCTGCCCATGGTTCACCGAATTTCTCAAAATAAAAGGAAATCTTTGTACTGAGTTGCTCAGCTGGGCTAACATCATCGGCAGATGCCGCACCGTTTCGTGAACTTTGATGTATTGTCGAGCCTTTTGTTTGGTCTTGAAGCTCAATTATAAGCTCCACCAGGGCTCCCATATCTCTAAACTTCTCGGCAAGAACGATTGCATCATCCAGCTGACCTATTCCAGCCAATTTGAATAAATGCCACTTTCGCTGCTTAGCGTGCGTCTGTTCAGTGGCGATACCCTCTTCGACCAATTTTGGGTCGTCTTGAGCCGAAAGCCATCTTACTCTTTCAGAATGCATAGAGCCCAAAATATTAAGCTGTCTGGCGCTATTTTTTGCAAGCTTCTTCACGATTTGACTTTCAGGTAGCTCCGGAGTGGAAGTCGTTTGCTGAATCCAAGCCCTACAGCTATCGAGTTCCAAGTCTAGCAGATGTCCTGTTTCGATATAACCAACGCGATAAGATGTCCAGAATTCTGGGACGCCGTTATAGTCACTGGTAAATACACCGGATTCGAGAAGGCCGTCACTGATCCCATACCGACTAGCATTTTCGTCTCGATAACGATACGCCGTCTCCAAGATAGCTAGCGACAGTTCGCTAGCTTCAAGGAGCTGTTCCGACGTCTTTCGTCCTGCCTTCGCATGGTTACCTTTTTGGGGCTTTATGGCGTTGAATATCCATGGCACAATGTGTTCCATTTGAAAGGTGTCATGCAGAAACCAATGGCGCACCAAGTCACAATCAGCAGTTCCCACCTCGGTTTTGAACCTTTTGCCCATTGAGTCGAGTATATGGCTCAGTAAGGTGGATGTTCTGCCTTTGCATGTCCTGGAATTATCTTCTATTTTCCACATGGCTCTTTGGGCCGAAAGTTTCTCCGCACCCCAAAGTAATTGCCACCATACTTCACGCCGGAGGGGTTGGTTCTGCTGGGATAATATGAAGACAAGGTCATCTAGGGCTTTGGCCCGCAATTTGAGATTCAGATCCACAGAGACACCACTTGTCGGTATGAATTTCGATGTGGATCGCATGAGTTCCCCACATATTTCCAATGCAGCCTGCTCGATTTCCGTAACAGGAAAGATTAGACCATGATTGCCAATAAGGTTCAACGGATTTTTGGTCATGGTGCCATAGAATATGGCTTGCTCAATTTTATGCTTCGCAGTAATGTGGCCATCTTTAGTGGTGTCTCTTTTGCTATCGCGAGGCAAAGCTGTAATACGAAGGATGCCAAAATCACGAAGCATGAGCAAGCATGCGGCTGAAGATTCTCCATCAATCTGGTCCTCATATCCACTCGCCAAGATCTCGTAACCCGGTCCAGATCGTAAGGGAATAACATCCTTGAAAATGGACTGACGAGTTTCACTACCAATCGGATGTTTCGAGACCTCTTTCTCGTTATTGTTCAATGAGAACAATGCGAGTGACTGCCCAATAACAACAAATGCAGTGTCTCCAGGGCTAGGGACGAATAATCGGACACATGAGGGTTCCAGATGTGTAGAAAGATTGTGCAATTCGACATGATTTGTAGAAATTATTTCTACCCCGTCACAAAGTTTCAATTGCACAACGAATAGGCTTCGATGATTCGTTGTAGTTCGTGCCACGATGACGGTGATGTGCCATGACTGGGGACCACCATTGTAAACATCATGACTGGTTTGGCCGCTGTCAGAGATGGCAAAGTCCAGGATCTTGAAGTCATCACCATTGGCATGTTCAACAACTTGATGACGAAGAGCCTCAGGCAAGTGAAATCCCACGTCAAATTGCTGTTTGGGCATGCTCCCGTTATTCCAGTGCATGTCCCAGATTTCAAAAAAGCCGGCCGAGGTGGCAATTATTACATCCCGCTGCCCGCGCTGATGAGATTCACCCGCGTGAAGGGCCGCAATATTCTTCCTCCAAAAGCCACCCCCGAGAGCATTCTTCAGACTTCCCAAGAGTCCGGTTCTACCACCACCAGAGGGGCTTCTGAGAAAAGACACAATCACCGCGGGCTTTCCTTGGGAGTCCCGAATTGATATGTGGGCAATTCTCCCGGTAGAAAATGTGACCATAACACCCGATGGCTCGCTATTTATTATATCTGTCGCATGTTCACCTGAGAGCATGCCGTGAATACTCCCCGGGATTCCAGATTGTTTGTGTCTGGCAAAACCTAGGGAAGAGCCACTTGATATGGTTTCCCAATAGATTACTTTCCCGGTATAGGGCATGACAACCAACAGCCCAGGTGCCGCACCTGCTGCGTTCGACAAGAGTAATCCGAGGGGGGTAGGAGGGTTAGAGTCGGTATGTGACGTAGGAAATGGCAGTGTGAAAACATCTGTCATGGAAGATGATGTACTAGTGTTCACATACGGCCAAATGATTGCATGCGACGCTGCTAAGGCCAAAGCATATCCATAACCAGTTCCAAAAGAACCTGTGAAGACCCCTGCGTTCCCGCGTTAGTATATATGAATGGTAAATACAAGTTAAGCATACCTGGCTGTGAACCCGGGACTTGATCCGGAAAGTTTGGTAGTTGTGTCACGGTGTAGAACTCAGTCTTTGACTGTTAAAACTGTCAGTTTAATGATATCATAGAAGGCTTCACTTATTAGGACTACTCACGAGCATGAGCGTGCCATCGCTATTACATTTGCAGTCATCCGCCTTTTTGGCAGCCCTTATAGGAATGTTTGTTTGCAAATTCAGGTTATCCTCAAGCGCGACATCGTGACTTGAAAGAGTCGATGGGGCACATTCCCCTGGTTTAAGTTGGGGATGCTGGGCAGATTCAGGTGATGATTCTATATCTTCCCTGAGGGTGGATCTCTGCCTCTTGGCACTTGGGGGTTTTGTAGAATCATCAGAATTTGTCCGCTGGCGCCGCCTGGGATTGCTCCGCAGAGAAGCTGCTGATGAGAGTGCCGCCCTCGGTACAAACATACTTAGGCCTTGACGAGGTAAATAAGACACCCTGTACAACTGCAGGCTCAACTGAGAGCATCAGGTAGAAATTGCAGTACAAAGACCACCAGTATGTTAGATTTGTGCTGATGTGAGGTTGAAGTCGTTGTGTTGCAGATGCAATAATTGACTGTTGGAACGGTTTATTGATTGGGCGATCATTCAACTTCAAAGGCGGTCAATTTACATTATTGGGTATCATCCGCTGAATCCCTAGCATCAGTCAGGCGGTGAGGCATAAGGAGCTACTTACCGCCTGAAGAATGCCACGAGCCGCTACAGCTACATCAAATATTTTTGAATAAATAATCATATATATATATAGGAAAGTTGGCGGCAGAAAAGTGTATACTTCTGATTTTGAGACTGTTAGTAATTGATGGATTAGTCTGATTGTCTAAGTATATATTTTATCTATCAGAATCTAATTAATTAATCAGATTAATTAATTCTCTTGCAAATAATTCTGCTTATTTATCTTATTGAAAATATTTTTATTCCAAAAATTATAATTTTTTTTATTTTAGTTTTATTATTTGTTGGCGGTTGGCCGCTCCAGGGCCTCGTGATCACACCTCCCTACTTGATCGCCGCGATCCCTGGCCCCTCTCACCCGAATCAATCTATCTTTTTTATTGCTTTGTGTGGCTGTTTTTTTATTAAATTATAAGCCCGAAGACTTATTATTTTAAGTTTATTTAATAATAAATTTAGAATTTCTTTATTCTCTTTATAATAAAATACTATAGTATATTATAAAACAGATTTTTAGATTTTTTTTAATATTATTATATCTATATATTAAATCAATATGTCTTTTATATTATAGTTAAATTAATTAATTAATAATATTATTGATATTATTGACATTATTGATATTATTGATATTATTGATATTATTGATATTATTGATATTATTGATATTATTGATATTATATTGATATTATTGATATTATTGATATTATTGATATTATTGATATTATTGATATTATTGATATTATTGATATTATTGATATTATTGATATTATTAAAATTATCATGAAGATGTAGAGGCGACGGAAAACAATGAGTTGATTTGGATGACAGGGGCCAGGAATCCCGGCTTCTAAAATAAAAGGCGCGGTCACATGCTTCAAAGCAGTTATTATTAATATATTTCTTAGCTATAATTTCTGAAGCTCTGTAGATTATCTAACTAGATAATATAAAATTATAATAAAATAATTATAAAAAATTATTTTTTTAATACTTAACTACTGCTTTATCTTCTTAAAATAAAATATTTTTTTAAATATTTTAAACTTTATTATTTAAAAAAACTTAATTAATTTATCTGTTATATTTTTTTTAAAAAAAATCCAGTAAAACTTAATTTATTCTTATTTTTAAATATTTTTAATAAATTAGATATAATTATTAAGCTATTTAATAATCAGAGTATAGCTTTTCTTATAAATTAGATTAATAATATTCTAAGAATCTATATAAACTAGAATATAATTAAATATTAATATATTAAATATCTTAATTAATTATTTAATTTATAAATTTTTTTAATAATTTTTTTATATATAATTAACTCAGTTAAAATTAGAAATTTAATAATAATTTTTTATTTTTTACTTAATTAACTAATTAATAATTTAATAAAAAAATAATAAATATCTTTATTAATTTATAATCTAAATATATTCTAGTATATTATATTATATTATTTTTTTATAAAATTAATATATTTTAGAATTAGAATAAGATTATATTTATTATTTTTAAAATAAGAAAAAATATTTTTTATAATTATTATATTATATAATATCAGGCTTTAATAATAATATTATAAATAAAAAATAAAATATATAATATTATATTTTATATATATTAATAACTAATTTAGTTTATCTATTATTATTATATAATTCTTAATATTATTATTATTATATTTCTAATTCTCAGATCTAAATCTCTGATATTTAGAATTTATAAAATAATTTTTTAATAATATTTTATTTATATTATAATATTTTAAAAGATTTTTAATATAAATATTCTAATTTATAATAATAATTTTTTTTATAATATTTTTATTAATATTACAGTCAAGAAAATAAGTTAAAATATTTAGATATTTTATCTTAAAATTCTAATCTAAATATTTATATATCTGATTAATATTAGTCTTTATATAATTTATAATAATAAAATTATTAATATATAGTATAATTAGACTTGATTTTTAAAAATAAAAATAAAATTTTTTAATAATATTTTTAAAACTAAGTATCTGTAGTTATTTATTAAAAATCTTATTTTAAAAATAATCTGCTTATTTTAAATTATATAATATATATTTAATAAAATAAATATTATTATCTTTCTTAAATCTAGTTAATTATTTTACATAAATAAGTCTATTATTAATAATTATATATAAATATATAATAGCTATATTAATTTATTTTTATTTAAATTTTTTAACAGTAATCTTTATAAATCCTATTTTTATAATAATATTAAAGATTATAGATATATATATAATATTATAATTTTTATTTATTTATTAATAGTTATCACAGACTACTTAGTAGACTTTAAAATAATTAATATATTTATTTTTATTAATCTTTATTATATAAATCTATTTGCCTAAGATTATATAAGTATCTTTATATATTAAATAAAATATAATCTTAAATATTTATATTTTTTATAAATTTTATAGTTTCTTTAATATAGTCTTCTGCTAGTAATCTATATATAATAATAATATTATTAATTTATATATCTTAGAAATAAATATATTTATTATATATATTTATATATCAGAGACTATAAGAGTTATTTTATCTCTTAAATAAATTAAGAATTTATTTTTAATTTTATAATTTAAAACTTATATTAACTATATTATCTTCTGTTTTCTCTTTTTAATAATATATTTTAGTAATATTATAATCTTATTATTCTGAATAATAATAAAGATATTATCTTTAATTATATTAAAATTATTAATTAAATCTAACTAATCTATCAGCTTGCTAGTACTTAATAATTTATATAATTCAGATAATATAAATAATAATAATATTTAGTATAAATAATATAAAGTGCCTGTGATCTATATAGTATATATATTATTAAATAAAAATCTTATATATTCTTTTTAAATATTCTTTTTTAATTAAAGATTATATACTTTCTTTGACCGCAGAGTAATATTATTATTAAAATAAAAATATTTAATAATAATTTAATTAATATTATAAAATAGATATATCTTTTAAGATACTAAGAGATCTTAGACTATAATAGTTCTTATTAAAATTTACTATAATTAATCTTTATTAATATTATAATCAGCAGAATTACTGGAAGGAGTTATAAAAATATTTTTCTAATTTTTAATATTTTTATAAATAAATAAAAAATAAGTCTAATAAAAAATTAGATAATAATATTATTTTTTTTAACTTATTAAGAATCTTCTAGATAGAATATAATTAATCAGATAAGATATAATTTTAAAAATAATTAAAATATTATTTAAATGTTTTTATATATTAGTAATAAATCTCTTGTCTAAGAATTCTTAATAATTATTTTATAGCTAATTATAGATAAAAGAATAGTATAGTAATTAAAATTATTTTTTATAAATTTAATAAATTATAATTAATATTTTATAGAGATTTTTATATCAGAATGCAGAATATTCTTATTATTATAATATATCTTTATTTTATATAACTTTATATAATATAATTAATAGATCTTATAATTTAAAGAACTTTAAATCTTTAATATATATTTATATTTTTTTTATAGTTAATCAGATATCTTTTAATTATTTTTAAAAATATCTTTCTTACTTGTATATATATTTTCTTAAATAAATAAATATAGATTTAATATTTAAAAATATATAGAAAATTAAAAGCAGACTTTAAATTAAATAATTTATAATACTTATACTATTTCTATAACAGAGACTTATTAATCTTATTATTTAAATAAATCAGTTAATTAATAATTAGATTAATAATATTAATTATAAAAGATTATATATTCTTAGATAGATTATTATTAATAATTATTATATAAACTATTTAATTAAGATAATCTTTATATTATTCTGAAGATTTATTAATCTCAAGTATATAATATAATATTAAGATAATATATATTAATTAGTTTCTGATTTATTTAATAAAGAGATTAAACTTAGTATTTTTATTAAGATATTAGTATTATATTTATTTATTAATTAATATCTTATATTTTTTAATAAAGTACTTTAATTTAATATTTATATTCTTAATTTTTAAAAAGCAAACTTTGAATTATTAAATAATAGAATTAATTATAATTAAATATATATAATATCTACTATATTTTACTAGCTTTATTAACTAGATATTAGTAATTTATAATATTAAGAGATTTATATCTATAATAATTAGATCTTAATTAATAACTTGCTTAAACTTCACCAGTAAATATAATTTATAATTAGATTATATAAAATTATAAATCTTAAGTTAATTAACTATTATAATAGCTTTTAACTTAAAAATATCTATATATTCTAATTATTAATATAATAATATTAAATCAAATATTATAGCTAATATAATTTTTAAATTTTTATATTTATTTAATTTAATAAATAGAATTTTATATTTCTTATAGACTTTATTAATAATCTTCTAGATTCTAATATTTTAAATAATAGTATTAAAATAATCTTATATATTATATATCTTTATCTATTCTTATAATTATTATTAAAATAAAAGAAATTATATTATATCTTAGAATATAATTTATTATATTATTAAAAATATTAAACTAATATAAGATTTTATTTAATTAATAAAAAGTATAGTTAATAAAATAATTATAATTAGAGATAATATAATAGTTTATTTTTAAATTCTAAATTTATTAATTTTTTATATTCAGAATTCTTATATTAAGAATTATAGATTAAATAAATATAATAATATTATTAATATTTTTATTTATTTTATTATAAAGAAAGAAAAATAAATATTTTAATATATACTTTTTTTTATTATTTTTTCTGTAGAATCTAGTATAGTATATTATATTAAATAATAAAAGTTCTTATTATTTAATATTATTATAAAGATATTAGATTACTCTGAAGAATTCTTATATAAAATAAATTATTTTAATATAATAATTTACTTATTATTCTTAAATTAATACTCTTAGATATTTTATTTAGATATCTAATCTAAATCTTGCAGCTTTAAAATTAAGTAAGAATAAAAATATAATTTATAATTATTTAAAATTTTATAATATATATATTTACTGTTTATCTAACTATTAAAATATTTTAATTAATATTATTAATAATTATAATTTATTATATTTTTTAAAAATTATCTCTGTTATTTACTCTTTAATATTAATTTTATATTAATATTATTATTCTTTTTTTT
Source organism: Aspergillus heteromorphus CBS 117.55 (assembly GCF_003184545.1). Taxonomy (NCBI): domain Eukaryota; kingdom Fungi; phylum Ascomycota; class Eurotiomycetes; order Eurotiales; family Aspergillaceae; genus Aspergillus; species Aspergillus heteromorphus. The sequence continues at coordinate 4,042 of NW_020290472.1, read as the reverse complement.
CTTTAAATTAGATATCTTGAACTTAGATATCTTTATTTATAAATTAATTAAAATAACTAAGATTATAAAAATTAAAAAATTATAATAATTATCTTCTCTATAATTTTAATATAAAAATAATTAAATTATTACTTAGTATATATCTTTAACTTAATTTTATTTATTTTTAATCTTTAAATAATATATTAAAATAGTATATTATTCTTAAGCTTATATAATAATATAATTATAAAAATATAGAAAATAAATATAATATTAAAATATATAATATAATTATATATCTTATAAGATATAATAATAAAATCTGAAATTAATAAATACTAAGTTTTCTTTAAAATAATAAAATTATTAACTATATTTATAATTTATAATTTATTATTATTAACTATAATATTATATATAGCAGTCTATATATTATTTATATATTTAATAAAAAAATCAGAATTTTATAGTTTTTTCTGTAGATTATTTAATATCTAAATTAATAATTATATAATTATTTATTTAAATTAACTTTGTTATTAATAATAGTATTCAGAGCTATAAATAAATTAAAATATATTAAAATTAATAAACTATTTATAATTAATAATAATTAATTTTTGTTAAATTTTTTAGATCTAATTCTTATATATAATTATATTATTAAGAATAGTCTGAAGACTGCTAATTATAATTAAAAATATAGATTTAAATAAATATTTTTTTTAATATATCTGATTAATTATAAAAGATAAAGTTATATTATTAATATTATTAATTATACTTAAAATAATTAAAATATTAAGAATATAAAGTCTAGAATTAATAAATTAAATTATCTAGAAATATATTTATTAATATTAATAAAAATAGCTCTTTAGATCTATCTTTGCTATTATAAAATAATAATATATTATATTAATATATTAGAGAACTAAACAGAGAACTTAAGAAAATTTATTAAATAATATATTTAAAATATCTTATAATAATAAAAAATATTTATAAAATATTTAAGAATTATTAGATCTTTTCTAAATAACAAGCTGCCGGGTTTATAATCTTATAAAGATATAGAGGCGATAGAAAATAATAAGTTGATTTAAATAATAAAAACCAGAGATCCCGGCTCCTGAAGTAGGAGGCGCGGTCACGTGCCCCGGAGCGGCCACCGCCAACAAATTATTATCTAGATAATCTAATTTACTAAATCTAGATCTTATACTCTTAATATAGTTAAAATAGATATAACTAATAATACTAATTATTATAGGATATATCTTATAGCTATCTAACTCAGCTAGTTAGTCTTGTTAGATTAAAATTTACTAAGTATATATATATATATATAGAATTATCAGACTCTCAAGAGTTCTTTTCTAAGTAATAGTTATTTTTTCTTACATATAAAGATATATTTTTTTTAAATATATAAATTTTATCTTTAATATTAGAAATAATTCATAAAACAAAACTATAATTTAATAATTAACTATATATTAAATAAAATAGAACAGTAATTTATAAAAAAATATTATAATTTAATAATTAGCTATATATTGAATAAAAAAGATTAAAGAATAATAATTTATATAAAGAATTCTATAACTTAAAGACTGGCTGTTATGGGGTTCTCATACAAACCCTTCAAATCCCAAAGACTTAACAAAGCCTGCGCGAATATCCTGTTCAGTATACTATAATTAAATAAATAATTAAATAAAATAAGAGATCGTATTTTATAAGAAAAGATAAAAAAATATAATTTAAATATTTTTATTTTTTTTTCTTTATTAATTTTTTCTATATTAATAATTAATTATTAGATTAGTTTAATTTAATTATTTTTTTAATATTAGCAATTAATTATGATTAAGAGATAATCTCTTAAAAATTAAGAATTATTTAATATATAAAAATAATAAATTCTTTTAATTTAATAATTTATAATAATTAAAATATTATTTAAGAACTTATATAAATAGTATATATTTTATAAATAGATTTAAATAATTAATAAGTATATTTTAATTAATAATATTAAAAATATTAGATAATAAAAGCTTAATTATAAATGTAATTAAAGAACTTATAATAATATTTTATATTATTAATTATATTAATTATATTATTTTTTATTTAATATTTAATTATATAATTCTGAGTCTATTTTTTGGATTTTAAATTTTTTTTAAAAAGAATATTAAGATATATCTTTTCTTCTATAAAATATTTTATATAAAGCTTTTTATTAATAGAAAATATTTTATAAACAAAATAAAAAAAGTCTATTATATTTATAATTATTTTTATAAAAAAGCTAAATAATATATACTTTTCTGGATTATATTTTATATAAAAAATAAATAAAGTTATATAACAAAATATTTTATTATAATTAATAAATTAATTATTTAAAAACTTAAATATAAAAAAAAACTCTTATATAAATTATAATAATAAAATAAAAAAAGAAAAGTCTAGAGAAATTTTATAAAAAACTTAATAAAATCTTTTTTATTATTAATAGTATTAGCTAATTATATAATTAAAAAAACATTAAACTTAATATTACTATTTAATAAATAATTATTAAGAATATAATTAAAATAAAGAAAGCTTATTTATAGAAGAAATATTACAATTAATTCCTTAAGATTAATTATAATATTTAATATATAAAATTTTTAAAATAAAATTTATATTATTTAAATTATTTTTTATTTATAATTAAAAATAATAATCTAAATAAAATAAATTAAAAAGGTATCTTAGTTAAAATTATAACTCTTTATCAAAGAAATTCTAAAAAAAAATGCTTTTAGAAAAATATTATCTTATAATAAGTCTTAGAAAAAGAAATTTTAAAAAAGAATAAAAAGAACTTTATTTTAAATATGAAAATTATAAATATTTTATATAAGATTATAAAATAAATTAAGTAAAATAATTATAATAAAGTCTACTAAAATCTTAAATAATAAAAAATTAAAAATAAAATAAATTCTGTATAAAGTTATATATTAGAGAATATTAATAATAAGAAAATATTATTAAATTAAAAATATTTTAGAAAAATATATTTAAATAATTTTCTTTTATAATATAAGTATTACTAGATTATAATATTATAATATAAATATTAATAAACAGTAATTATCCAAGCTATAAAATAATTAATAAAATATTTATATAATAAAATAAATTATTAATAATAAAGATTATTTTCTAATTAATAAAAGAAATTATTAAACAGATAGAATATCTAATATATATTATATAAATCTATTTAAATATAGATATATACTTCAAAAAAGAAGTTTTTTTTATATTTTATTAAATGAATTCAGATATAATCTTATTCTAGAACTATTCTAAATAAAATAATTTAATATATAACTAGAATTAAAATAAAAATAATTATATAATTTAATTTAAAAAAAATTAAGAATAAAGATTATTTAGATTTCTGCCGCCGCTATAAATATATATATATATAATAATATAAATATATAAAAATTAAGAATCTCAAAATATTTATTATTATAATAAATAATATTTAAAGAGTTCTTATTATAAAATTATTAATTAACTTTTAAATAAAATTATTTAAATATTATTATAATTTTCTTTAATCTTTTAAATCTTTATCCGCAGATAAATTATTATCTTATTATAGAAAAAATATAAATTATAAAATTAAATTAATATAAAAAACTAAATAAAATTCTTAAATATTATAGAATTATTTATATACTATATCTTATAATAGATTAGTAGTATTATAAAAAATATTAATAAAATTATTGATTAAAAACTTTATTAAAATTAATTATTTATTTATTATAATATTTATTTTTTTATATAAAAATCAGAACAAGAACTCTGCTTCTATATAAATTATTATATATTAAATATAATTATTTAAAAAGATTAATATTCTTTATCTCTAATTTATAAAATACTTAAATAAATTAAATAAACTAAATAATTACTAAGCTTAATATCTTTTTTATTTTTTATTATATATTAAATTATTAAAAATTAAGAATAGATAACA